>NC_051180.1:13590266-13890266 GCF_013339695.2 Rhipicephalus sanguineus | reverse complement strand
CAGGAGCTGCCACTACATCCACATTTCACTTTCACTTCTCTCAGCAATAAAAAATCGACAGAGCCTTGGGCCAAGAGCTCAGTCACACACTTAGAAATGTCATAAGACTGGGCAGCAGCAAAAACATCACCACAAAAGATACACTGGAGGCGTTTTATATTAAAACCCTACAATGACAAATACGTCCATCATATCTCAGTATCACTGTGTACAACTTGATCCGCTTTGTTGAAGCCTTACCTGTGGTTCAGCACTGCATCATGTGGCCTTTTTAGCACATTTTGTAAGTAAAATGCACACGAATCCCAGTTCAGGTTTAAACATTATTTTTGCTTGCTAGTACTATCTGTTCATGTCCATTATTGTTTGCGTACACATTCTTCTCATCGTTGCGGTGGCCCAGTGGTTACGAAAGACGCGGGTTCGATCCTTGCCACTGTGGTCACATTTTGATGGAGGCAAAATGCTAGAGGCCAATGTACTCTGTGATGTCAGTGCACGTTAAAGAACCCCAGGTGATAAAAATTATCCGGAGCCCTCCACCACCGATTCTTTCATAAACTGAATTGCTTTGCAACGTTAAACCCCGCAAACCAACCAACCAACTCTATACTCTCATCTATACTACGCATCTAAGCACCAACGTGCCTGAAACAAGCTTTCCTTAGCTTCCATTTTATTGCAATCATAACTATATGGGCACTCCAGCAGTACTCGATATGTCAGCACCATATGTGTGAGGTGAGTGCGCTTCGTGCTGGCCACCTGCAGCACCACTTCAGGCTGGGAAAAGCACTACTACCATTCTGCACACACCACACACAGTGTTTCTCTGACAAGCATGATGTGAGCTATCCTATGAACACTGAGCTAAAAAAACCGCTTTGAAGCATGGGCAACACTTCGCGAGATGTTGGCTACAGCAGTTATGATGATATAACCATCAGGGTAGGTAAAATGAACACATCAGCATGCCCCTTATGGCATCACGTGGCGAGGCTAAAAATCACTCGCTAAGAACACCCTGGCATGCCCATACAACACAGCATTAATGCATAAAGCTGCCCCTGCAGGACATCTGCTAGGATGCTTTCACTTGGCTTTGACTTTCTGCAGCGTTTTTTGTTATGCCCTTACTTGCTCGGATGACTACAGCCTGCACACTAATTTAAAGTATTCTGTCGAAACGTTCATTTCTTCTGGATTGTGTGTTGTGATGTCCTACGCTGTAAAAACTAAGTAAATCATACGTTTCGTGCGTAACTAGGATCGCATGCATACTTGAACATGCACAGATGCGAGTTGCGTGAAGGATGGAGCTAAAGCGGTTTACAGGCCAAAGATATCTTACAAAGCACAGGCATCACTCACGTCAAACTCCACGTCGAACTCGTACTTGAGAAGCTCGTGGATGTACCAACACTTGCCGAACCACCGAGTACCATCTTTGTTGGACTCGAGCCGGAACCAGTCGTTGTCATTCTCCTTGTTGTTCTGCACGTACTGCACATACAAAACGGGTGGCTCATCGACTGCCGACACGGAAACCTTGAAGGAACCTCGCACAACAGATAGCACCACTTTTGGGTTTAAAAAAAGGGCAGGAAATTAGTTGTCGTTGTGAACATTGATTGTTCATTTCTCGGCTTCGTAATGAAAACTTGGTCAAAACACGCCTGCTCGCAGGGACCCCCCAATAAAGTGTTTCAACGTGAGTGAACGGAAAGCGTTGCTAAGTGCTTTCTTGAACACTGCTATGCAGTACGTTAGTTACATTGAGCTCGGAGCACATATATTTTGAAATCGGGCAGCTTGAACAACCACAGTGCATTGCTGCAAGTTAAAAGGAAACTGCACTAATTCAAAGTATCTCACCTTGATCAGCGCTTGGTACTCCTCCTTTAGTCGTGAGGGCCACAGGTCCTTGTCGCGTGGCCCGGCTTTAGTTCTCAGTAACGGGATGCCACTAAGGGTTTTTCTCGTAGCATCATCGACCATAATTGCGCTCGAGAATAACTCGAGAAATAAGTTTAATGCGATCTAAAACAAAACAGGATTCACGACGAGCCCCCTTGTCTACACGTCGAATAAACGTAGCAACATATGTCCACAGGTGAGCAGACACACCATGATCAGATACGATCCATAAGATCCATAGCTATTTCACACGTCACTTCGATATGTTACGTACTTAGACGTCTTTTAAAAAGCGCACAGTGAAGAGCATTACAACTTGCACTGACATGCTTTGGTGATTTAACTGACCTTTTAAGGCTATAAACTAAGCTTTATAATCAACAAAAGCTTTTATTTCTAAGTAAAGATGTCGCTAAAAGCGCTAAATGGTAAGGTTAATAAAAGAATTGCTATATATATTTTTTACAAGACAAGGACAAGTTCAGTTTGTTAATGGCTTGGAAACAAACGTATGTCTGGTGATTTTTACTATTAGAAGGCGCAATAATGTAGCTTAAGGAGGGGGGGGGGGAAGAGAGAGAAAGAGAGAGAGAGAGAGAGAGAGAGAGAGAGAGAGACGGTTCATATATCCATCGGTTGAGGCTTATTGAAACATAGAGTTCTACAAAACTCTATGGGTTGAAGCTTTGCCTTCGCACGCGAAGCCAAAGCCAAAGCATTGGCTTCACGTGCCAAGCCAAGCACTATCCATTTATCCAACGGGTCGGGGCTTCCATTGAATGCGAAGGTTGGTTCGGCGGTTGGGTCTACCGCTCTTCGCGGTGAACTGAGGTTCGAAACTCGATGCGAAACTGGATAGATCTCCCAGAAAGACCGTTTCGGTGTCGCTGAGTGCAGCGCCCGCCTTTTTCGCAGCGTAGGGGAGCGGTTCGCGTCCAGCGGCCTGTTCGACAGCGGAGGCCTTTCGAGGGCTGATCGGGCACCCGTGGTTCCGCGAGCCCCATCCCCGCCTCCTCATGACTGACGGCCGCTGCCTCTGCAATGGCTCAACAGGCCTTTGAGCCAAGGTTCAACGAGCGACTACCATTGCAAACGATTCGACACCGGCTTTCCCGTGAGGTGCGTACCGTTTTACCTGACGTCGAATTGGATGTAACGATAGGTGCCCTCCGTGCTCCCCCCCCCCCCTTTTTTTTTTCGTGTTCTCGCCGTTTCACCGCGTACGTGGTTGTTAATCCCACAATGGGTGCTGACCAGTCATCTTCACAATTGTTCGACTAAAATGTATTTTCAGGTTGTGGTCGTGCGCGATGGATCAGTGTGTAAAACCGAAAGCATTGCTTCGTCAACAAGACCAGACTATCTGAAACGTTTGGGGAAAGAAAGGAAATATGAGGATAGGAACTCTATTGTTTGCGAAATTTTGCTTATAGGGGCGCATTTGTTAACGTGAGTTGTCACCCCGCCTCCACATCGAACACTGCGTCCACGCGTGCACGTGACGACAGCGCGAGCTTCCTCGTGAGCGAAACTGAAGTGACCTGGCGCATCTATGGGCACCTTTTTCTCGCGGGAGAAGAAAGCTGACGTGTCGTCTGCGCAGGTGTCGACAGCGCTGCTGCGGAGGATGGCGTTCAACATCATCTCCCAGGTGACGGACTACCTGTACCTGAGCGGGTTCCGCGCCATCACGCTCAGCGCAGTGCGCACCATCGGCATAACGACCATCATCAACTGCAGCACCGACCTCCCCGACATGCCGATAGGTGCGGACAACATCGAGTTCCTGCGCGTGCGCGTGGACGATTCGCCCTACTTCGACATGTCCGTCTACTTTGACCCGATGTCGGAGCACATCCACAACGTGCACATGCGCGGCGGCCGCGTGCTCGTGCACTGCATGGCAGGAGCCTCGCGCTCGCCCACGCTCTGCCTGGCCTACCTCATGAAGTACCACCGCATGCGGCTGCGCGACGCGTTCCGCTACCTCAAGTCACGGCGCCCCGTGGTGCACCCCAACAACGGCTTCTTCCGACAGCTTATCGACTACGAGATCCAGCTGTTCGGCAACTCGAGCGTCGAGATGGTCGAGATGCCCAACCTGGGCCCCGCGTACGGACTCATCCCGGACATCTACCTCGAGGAGTGCAAGGGCCTCATCTGGCTGCACAGCATCAAGGGCCTCGGCCAGTAGGGGCCCCTGCAGAAACCGGTGCCGCTGCCTGGAACAACTCACCTTGTGGAACGTACAAGCCTGTTGCGGTGATCACTGTCTGGACAGTAAAACCAGGATGGTCTTCTCTCGTTTAGCCGTCTAATGGCACAGCGAGACGCACGCGTCATTGAAACAGAAGCAGCAACTTGTTTGGACAAATATTTTACCCCTTGGTCGGCACATTCAGTTGTTTCTGGACTGCAGTGCAAAAACCACAGTAGTCGAGGCATTGATGTAAAAACAAGATTGCTGGCACCAGCTTTGGCAGCCATATTTTTTTGTCTCAAGAGCTGTGTTTCTGAATGCAAGTGCACTTTCTTCGTTCACGCCATTATCAGCGCTACACATAACCAAAACATTACGATGATCTTTAAATTTCAGTACTCCAAATACTGTGGCAAGTGCAATAGCTTTTCCACAGCATAACTTTGCAGTATGGTAGCTGTAATATGAGCAAAATGCTATTCTTAGGGCAACAAGTCAATTCTTCCATAGCTGAAACCGTTGACCAAGAAATCAGTGGATCAGACCGTATGTAAAATATGCAATTCCACAGAATGAACAGGCCTGTCAAAATTTTCATAGAACATATCGGCAACCTTTATTCAGTTATGTTTGATTGCACAACACTAAACCATGTGACCATTGTGGAGAAAGCTGGCTTCTGAAGCCTGTGACCATTACTTCCAACATGTGCTCTTGCAGTTGCTGTGCAGCAGTTGCATAAAATGTGTTTGATCAGAGAGGCTTGTCATGAAAATAGTGCAACCATAGCAACGTGACGTCTACGAGGATTGAGAAAAACTGTGCCATACTGCACGAATGTCCTTGTATGATGTGTGCTGGCCAGTACAGTGGCAGTGCTTTGGCATTGTTGTCACAGCTCAGTTGTGTCTCGGTGGTGTAGAGCCACAGCACCAAGATTAACAGTTGCAGGTCACACAAATATACATTGCATTCTGCAAAATTTTTGGGCCCTCTCTCTTTTGTTGGCTCTGCTTGTAAGGAGACCACTAAGGGGCCAGTCAGGATATTTCTTGTGACCTGCAGGTCTTGTGCCTTCTTTTTGTGAGGAGTTTCCTGAGTGGTCACTTGACCGAGTGGTTATGCAAGCCAACGAAGAAAGAAATCTCCCGGATGAGCAATCTCCATGTTCTGAGAGACTAAATCATGTTGATAGAACTGCTTCCAGCAGGGGTTGACAAAACGCTCAATCACATCCCGGCAGCACTGGTGAATGGTGCATTCAGCCGAAGATGTGCTGCTTGAAGAAATCCAGCCTCGCTGTGATTGTGGGAACTATGCAATACCCGTTGCACACAACAACATGCATACTCTTCCCTTTTCCTAGTCATCTTCCTATTCTTTCAAAGGAAAATCCTGTGATATGAAAACCATTCCCACTAAAACTTTGCTTGTACAGTAGCACTGAAGTCTCGGTGATGTACTCAACCTTCAGCATCTCTCTGCTCTTGTGTATTTCAGTGCGCTGCCAATGGAGCAGAATCTCTCGGAACATACTTGACAGATACGATGGCATTTGCTTGAAGGACTGACAAGCCAGAGCACATGTTGTTGAGAGCATCTGTTCCTTCATCTTGGATATTAAAATTTGTGTTGTTGAATGATGAGTGGTTACTTGTTTCCAGCAGCGGTGCACTGCATAAGGGAAACAGCATCACGGGAACCTCACCTGTTTGGCACCACCTCTGGGTATGCCCGCAAGCACAAGTCATGATTAGTCAATGTCGCAAAAGACTTAACTGGGGTAAGGCTCATGGCAGGCAGTTTTAATTCTATGTTCTGAAGTTCGCATTGTAGCATAATTTTGCGCTTGTGAGCAAGGCCGAGTCTGCCTTTAATCGCTCATGGTTAATCACATTATAACTCTATAATCCTGTAAAAGAAAGGTTGCCAGAGTCACTTGTGATAATAGAACCAAATGAATCCAATAGAAAATTACGCCAGGGAAAGCATAGCGGGTGTTAATTGTCATCTTTTAAACTAGTGTCGTAATTGTGACAAATTGAAAATGAATTAAAGTGGAGGAAAAATCATCCTTTGTGTCGGTGGGATCTGAAGGTTGTGTGCTCAGATCCCACGAACACAAAGGGTGATTTTTCTTCCACTTTAGTTAATTTTCAATTTACATCAAAATTACTACGCTACAGCTAAAAAGATGACAATGTCCCCTATGCTTTCCCTGGTCTAACAGTCTGTTAGATTCATTTGGTTGTGTCTAACAAGGAAACGAGCCTGTCTTCCCTTTCTTTCGCTTATGCAATAATACAGCTTCAATAAAGAAGATGGCATACAAATGTATGGCATCACCAGTGTCACCTCAATGAAAACACAGTGCACTTGCCAATTATGCAAGGTGTTTCCCTTGTATACTGCAATGCTTGTGAGGTGGTCTGAACGAGGATGGATATGTGTGTCCTGCAACCAACTTGTACATCTACAAGCATGTCGACTCATTGGCAATGTACGACAAATGGTTGCCAGCGTAATGACAAAGCACGCAGGGCACTATCACATGTAGTTTGCAGTAAAGGTACGCTCATCACAGGGCTATTTCCATACGTGTAGGTTTGTTTGATATTGTACTGTTTCTACATCATCCAGCACAAAAACACGATTGCCACTTCACATTGCATGCGGTTTCTACATCATCCAGCACAAAAACACAATTGCCACTTCACACTGTGCACTGCAGTCCCATGTGGCTTTTATAGTTAGCACTGCGATCATTTTGTATACAGCGCATAACTAATGACCAGTCACCAACGCATAACCAGTGTAGAAAACTTGACATCTGTGCCAAAAACAAAAGTAATATTCTGTGTCCCAAACTTTCGTCTGCACCAGGACTCTCCTTATGCTACAAGAGCAGTGGCCTTCAATATTAAACAGAACGTCACATTCTAAGCCCAGAAGTGGCAGCGGCATTTCTTTTTATCTTGCTCATGTGGCAACCAATATCAATGCTCACGTAAATGACTCGAATTCTGATGAAATCACTTAATCTGATAAGCAGCAGCCAACAAGAGAGTTATGAAGGCACGTAAGAGGGCTTTTTTTTACTTTAACTTTACAAAAATTACTGAATTATGCCTGGGCACATGCCCTTGAGTGGAGCAAAAAGCTGATTCTGGTGCTTCTTTTATCATCTTCAGCTTTTCACGGTCATGGCCAGTTAGCCAATGATGCAGTTGATAACCAGTGTTTTCAAACTGTGGCACAGTCGGCTGCCAGTGACAAATGCACGCATGAATCACAAGTGAAAGCCATAATCGGTGATTGGGAGTAAATGCGCCAGGTTTACTTGTCAGAAAAACTAGCTTGCTTCTTAAAGGGGTCGTGAACCACCTATTGGGCTTTGTCTCGGCCATCTGAGCCAAATCTTGCAGTCGTGCACGGGATGGAGAGCTTACAAACTCAGCGCAAAGTTGCCATTTTCTCAGGCACACACTCAGCTGCCGGCGCCCACTACTTGACATCAAACAGCGGGTAGCATGCTAGTGGCCAATAGCCGACGTGAACCAAGTGTGCCGTTTGGATCAGCTGTGCTTCTTATGAGGTGCCACCACATGTCAGTGCAGTGCTCCTTAGTCTGCTAACATTACACAGCGAGCCACACTCACGCACAAAAATAACGAGAGAGGGCGATCGCATTTCATCACGTGCCCTGATGTTACCTCTTTCCCACGTGCTATCCCTCCCTGCTTAGCTTCCAGCATGCTCGTCAGGACAAGAGAAAAGAGAAAACGCTTAACGCGCGTGACAAACCCCTGTAACTCCGCTCGTTCTTAACAGTTTCGAGAAATTTTTGCGGCAATCAATTTGTGAGGCAATAAACTCCGATACTGAGATCATTCAATGATTACTTAGAAAAAGGTTCATGATCCCTTTAAGGGGAGATGCTATTGAAAGACCACTTTTTTTTTTTTTTACATATAACTTAGAGCGACGAAACCCTGGCTGTTTACAAAGTTATTATGCTGATTTCAAGTATCTGTAATGCTTTACAGTGAGTTGCCTCGATTTTGTTCTGTATCACAACAATGTGTAAAACTCAAGCCCGTTTGCCTCCACTTTTTTTGTCATTAAATGACCAAAATTCCATATTTATGATCCATTAATGGTTCACCTTCCTCCACATCAACTGTAGAATGTTGAAAAGAGGCTATAAAATGTGTTAATGAAGGTGAAGAATTCGAACATGGAAAGTCTTAAAATGTTCAGACACCTAGTCATCGGTTACCTAAATTCTTAATAAATACATATATGCCATATCAAAGTTTAAAGGTGATAACGGCACTCCTTAAATGTTGGAGAAAACACTGGAAATATTTCAGCCAGACCCGAGCATCAAAAGTTGCCAAAAATTGAATCTTAAGGGTAAAACTGAAAGTTTGCTTATGCCCCGCCACGGTGGTCTGGTGGTTATGGCACTCGACTGCCGACCCAAAGGTCGCGGGATCGAATCCCGGCTGCCGCAGCTGCATATTCGATGGAGGCGAAAATGTTTGAGGCCCTTGTACTTAGATTTAGGTGCACGTTAAAGAACCCCAGGTGGTTGAAATTTCCGGAGCACTCCACTACGGCGTCCCTTATAATCATATTGTGGTTTTGGGACATTAAACCACAGACATTATTATAAAGTTTGCTTATGTGGCAAAGACACGTGGCAATAAGCTAGGCTTTTTTTTTGCTTTGCATTTTTACAGTAGCCAAAGCACGATCACCTAATTACATAAAACCCACATGCAGGGCCCTCGGTGGCCCTGCTTCTTGTGCTACTGTGGGTATTACACATGGCCCTCCTGTAATGCCAAAGAATTGCACAAGCTGCACAATGAAGATAAGCACAAAGATGAACAGCACAGAAAAGAGCTTTCGCTTGATGAATATATTCACAGTTCACATGTAAATGCCATTGTCTTCGCGGGTTTTTACAGCAGAGCTGTTATGGTTGAGGTTTGACGTGTGTCGTAGATCATGAACCAGCACGCGCTCTCTTCTTCTGCTTCGCTCTCAGAACACGTGTGCCTATTTGTCCAGCGTGGGATGCAATAACTCTGATGGGCGAGAGAATAAGCACAGAGAGAGAGAAAGAGAGAAATTCTTGGCGAGGCGAGATTCGAACCCGTGTACAAAGGATCCAAATGTGAGCGTCGTAGCCACTCGGCTATCCAGGCACGCTAGCAGCAGGGTGTCGGAACGAAATGTTTTTCGTTTCGGTTTTAGTTTTGTTCCACCACAAAAAGTTCCGTTCCATTTCTGTTCCGAAACGAAAGAAAAAACGTTCCGTAACGGTTCGTAACGGTTTTTTAATGCAAAAATTTGAAGTTAAGGTAATCATAAAAAAACATTGGATTTGTGATAGGGTTACTTGCCCTCCTCTTAATTAAGAAAGTGGGATAGGAGTAAAACATGTTCTTTCCACGTTCTTCAGAGGAGTGGAAGTAACTGCACCACAAATTCCTGCCAACTAGCACAAACCAGTTCTATATGCGCTTCAAAGTCATAGTATTTATTTTCTCATAAGTCAATTACGATTTTTTTAGCGGGCTCAATGCTTTGTGTCGAGGGAGTGAGCACGATCTCAAAAGCAGCACGTGATTGAGTGCACTCTCTGTACGAGACCACTGACCTCATGAAAAAATCGTCAAGCCTGCGCGGAACATGTAGCACAGTCACAGCGTCAGCAGGAAGAGCGGCCTTTCTAGAGCCCGTTCTATACTCTCTTGGGGAAACTAATACAAGTACGCATGCATGGTATCCACTACGCCATAAATCATCATAATTTTTCTGAAGTAGCAAAGCACCCACTATGCCATTTTTCCTCATTCTTCGGAGAATCGTGGTACCTGCTACACACCTGAGAGGCATTATGTGCACTTTGTGCTGTGGCTAATGACGATGAAGAATTATGGCTGAGCCCTTTGTAACGGGTTGAAATCATTCAACGACTGACTCCTTGAGCAGTTCGCATTGTGTTACGCTAGGTTGCTATTTTACTCTTCTGCCATGCACAGCTAGGCAGAGGAGTATTTTTGCGAAGAAGTTACAAGCACCAGCGTGACACTGTGGTTGAATACTCGACTGCCACGCACAGCTAGGCACGAGTTAAAATTCCATCCGATCCTCGAAATTTCTTTCTCATTTCATTTTTTCTTATTTCACGCGATAGCGGTTACGGACACCGGCGGCGGTGGCCAACTATGGCGCCAAAATTGGCTGTTGTGATCTCATAACAACTTTCGCTGTAACAAACTTCAGTGCCGACAATGGCCTCTCTACGCTGGCCTGCGTGACAGGCGCGAAAGTCCACTTGCGTTAATATAAACATCTCTGGTTGCCACCGTATTTGTTTTTCGCACAATTTTAAAATGTCTTTGCTTTGGATTTCCTGCCTGAGGTACGCACTAATACTGTACCCTGAGAAATGCGTCATTGCTCACGTTGCATGACCTCAGCTGTTCCGGATTGCAAGTTTTCTCGTGAACCGAGAAACGATTGAAAAAATTTCGGTTTCACTCCAGAACGAAATAATAGATAACGTTTCGGTTACGTTTTCGTTCCGGTCAAAAATACCATTTTTTCCGTTTTTCGTTTTTGTTCCGTTCTGACACCCTGGCTAGCAGTGCATAGTCTTGTATAGTATTGAGCGCGAGGCCCATCACTCAAGAGCTGGCACCACCGTCGGCGTGATGTGCTAGGCAGGATCAGTGGCTGCGTCGTCTGCTCCGGGAGCAATGGTACACGCTGAAAATGAAATTTTAGAATGCTACTGGCTCAGTGATTCTGAGTAAATGGCGAGGTTTTCCCGCTTCGGCTGTGCATTTGACAACTGCAATATGCAGTTGCTGTCTTTTAGGGCGTCTTATATGGAAGGCCAGTACTTGGAGCCGCAGTGTAGGACGTACGCAACGGAGCCCGGTGTCGGCCTTCACACGTGTCCTCAGGGTAAGAAACTGAGTGAAGCTTGGATTGTGAAACTTAAATGGTAAACAGCCATTAGCTACAACATGCGCAGGCACCCAGCACTTCCGCGAAGATGATTTGTCTTTGGTTTTGGGGCTGCGATGTACAATGAGTAGCAGAAAGTGCTCAAGGAGACGCTCGGCCGTGCACGCTGGCTGACTAATGACGCCTTTCTCCCGTAAGCTGGCCCATATGTTGCCCACCTCCTTATTTCACCCCAAAGTTAGGTCGATTCAATCCCAAAGTGAAGTTGCCTCATCCCAACTTTATTTGTTTTTTATGGAGCCATATGTATTATTGTCAGAAAGGTGCCACGCCTCTTGCGTTATAGACACGATTTTGCCACCAAAATTGCCGGAGAACCTACCAATAATGTTGTGCTTTAAAACTTGTTTTTATTTCGTTTCATCTTGTTTTTATTTCGTTTTGCAGCTACTTGCTGCGATAACTTCTTTGTTTCTCGCTGCGATACCTAACTCATGCGGGCTCTCATCTACTGCCGCCGTCGTTTGGAGAACTAGTCCAGCGAACGTGCATTGTGGTATTTTCTTGTCGTACCGTTGCGCAATGCCACTTGTTTAGCATGTTTCGCCTTGTAGCCTGTTTTTCTTTCTCGGAGCAGTCGCAAAGCCAGCAGTCTTAAGCTTTGGTCTATGCACGTCTTGATGCTATATATAGATACTGGCACGTTCACTGGAATGGAAAGGGAGCGGTAGTAATCATGTTAAAAAAGAAGGGGTGGCATATAACTCATGTTTGTCTTTGCCTCATCCAAGAAGCAGTGGGAAACTGCTCGCTGACGAGATCGTAGAGTGCGAGGCCACTTGAGTAATAATGAAAATGAAATGCCCAAGAACTTATAAGAAATAAAATTAATCTTGCCGACGGGCACGCATAGGCCGTCATAGGCATCCATGTGCTTAATTTTTTAAAGAAATTATTTTCGAAAAGCTTTGATAACATCCACGCAAGAACGTTTGTGTATACAGTTATAAATGCTTACGTACGCTGCAGCCACGCTGTCCCTTAATTCAGGCTTCATTCTAGTATGCCCCATTTATTTATACAGACAGACCACTCTAAGAGTGCACGTCACATAGTTCACCTTCAGGAATTGCCTGCATTTCACGCAAGAAGCTTGTTTGGGGATACCCATCGCGGTGATTGTGCACAGCGCGCTCACTGTACACATTCTATAAACAGATAGCGCCTGCAAACGATTCTGGGCTTTTTTTTTGTGCAAGGTTATTATTTTGACTACAAAAACTTCCCTTGTTTCGAAAGTACTATTCACAGAAGGGTCCGCATGGCGTTTTTGTGGAGCGCCGACAGCCAAACCTATGAGGAGTGTGCAGCCGTTATTCCTACCTAGCACGCAAGCGAGGCATGCCCGAGAGAGGGCGACTTCGTAACTCCTGGCCCCCAATAGTACAACAAAGGGGTGGGAAAGGGAATTGTGGGTGAGAAGGAGGGAAAGGGGGAGGGGTGAGAGTAAAGCATAGCATAGGAAGAAAAAGAAATAGAGAGAGAAGGAGATAGAAAGAAAGAGGAAGTGAGAAATATATACGGAGAGAGAAAGATGGAAGGAGAAAGAAATAGAGAGAGAAAGAAATAAATAAAAATAAACAGAGACAAAAAAGAAAAAGAGCGTAAGCATAGCCATGTATTCTCTAGTATAGCAAGGGGTGGGAAAGAGAAAGGTGAGAAGGTAAAAGCCTAGCCAAGCCAGGACCAGCTAAGTGCCCGCCAACTCTGCTGTGACCCAGCCTTGCGAGACTTAGTGCAAGCTGCACTAATTGTTTCCATTCATTCTTTTTAATGCAACACAGCACACTCACATCGTCCACTACTTGTAAAACTCGTGCTCGGACTCGTCCTTTTTGATGTTGTTCTTGTAGCCCTTCTCAAAGTCCTTGGCCAGAACCACGTACCGATTCTCCCGCACAGCGTGCATGCCAGCCTGCACGAGCACAAGATACACAGGGTGTGAGGTGACATAAACAGAATAATAATACGAGAAGCACTAACTAGCCCGAGTCAACACTTATAATAAACGGCAGCTTCAGCATTATGCTTTTATGCCGTCAGAGATATTGTTTTATGTTCCTCTCCACGTCCAACCTGGTACACCATGGCTGTGCGGTTTAAAGGGACACTAAAGGCAAATATTAAGTCGACGTTGATTGTTGAAATAGCGGTCCAGAAACCTCGTAGTGCTGCTTTTGTGCCAAGGAAGTGCTTATCTTGAAATAAAATCACGTTTTTAGTGGTCCGCATCGCGTTAGCGCGCTTCAAGTCTCCCGCCTGAAAATACGACTTTCATACGTCACTGCTGCCGTGCCCAACGTTGCCCGCTTTTACTGCGCGACCGCCAACACTAGTAGCAGCCGAGCGGAAGTAGCAGGACCCACAGTAGCAACAACGACGCTGCGGCAAAGACTTGCTCGGATGCGCACATTCAAAGCCTTCACCAAGTTGCGGTTGGTCTCGTAATCCTCAGTATGAAAGTGCAGCGAGCACACACGCAGAGGTTTTGACTGTTTAGCACACTGGCGCAATGGCATGACACTAAGCCACTTCGAGCGTAAGGGTTCATTCCGTGGCACCCAGTGAAAAGACACACTGGTTTCCTTGCTGCAGCACTGGCGTTGTGCACCATTCGGGCATCCGGCAATATCACACGCATGCGGCATTTTGTCGAACTTTCTGTCAGAGCGACTTTCACGAGCGCGCAAAACATGCATGGCAGTACGCGATCCCGAAACTACCACTGAGACGGGTGAGGCGCAGTTCGGCGAAAACGGAACCTTTGAACCACGCGCGCCGTTCCCCATGGCAACGCCACGGAGGTTTTGTTTTCCATAAATCAAGCGGAAACGAACAAACAGCATTTTATTACGTCTTTTGATGCTCGGAATGTTCTTTTTTTACTGCTGCTAGTTTGATTACTAGTGATTTATTGTAGGCCGACTTCCATACGTCATCGGGATCACTTCGAAAATGTCCCACTCGTGGCGCTCATCATGTGATACATTTAGCTTAATTTCTCGGTAAGTAGGGCACTGCTGTTGATAATATTGCCGTTTTAGAAGTTGTCATACATTGGGCTTTCACTCTGACATAAATTGTTATTTGCCTTTAGTGTCCCTTTAAGGCTGAAATGTGCTTTTGCTCACCAGTTACCACTTCAAGTGCACATTGAACTTGCAGAAGCAACACAGAGATAGAAACCAACCTGGTTATAACAGCACTAAACGTAGTTTGGCATCCTATTTGAGATATTCTAATTCAGTTCTAACATACCTTTTTTGATGTGTCAGAAGAAAGTTGTGGAAAAATGCCTAACACCCCATGGGGGACCGCACTCCCGGCAGCGCATAAATAATGCAGCAGCCAAATATGATCCAGCGTTTCATGGTATCTAGTTATGCATCGGTTATATCTGCACGCACTGCATTCAGAGCCGCATAGTCAAAAAAAAAGAAAGAAAGGTTGTTGCCGGAGCTCTTCATGCAGTCATTTCAGGCTCTTGGAGCTCAATGTATCTGATGCTGATGTCCAATGGACCATTTGCAAAAATCTGCAAGGCGGGTTTCCTGGAAGGTTGCTTTCCAACCAAAAATTCTCAATCCCTGACTGCTTTTCTCGCTCATTCTGTTTTCGCTTCTCTGCCCCCTCCCCCCCCCCCTTTTTTTTCTTACGAACGACGGGTGCCTTGTCCACCTAGCGAAGGCTGAGAGTTCGTACGAGGCGGCCCCACAGTAATTGTTGGGGAAAGAGGTCGTTTTGTCATACTCGCGTGCTTTCACTGGAATTAGGAGTGGTAAAAGTACAATGAGCGAGAAAACCTGTCTGCGACGGTGGCTTTTGGTTGGAAAGCAACCTTGCAGTAAAGCCGCCTTGCAGATTTTTGCAAATGGTCCATTCATTATCACATGAATATCGTTAAGAAGGTTTTGCATGTTCATCAATTGCTGTTTTCCAATACTCACATAGCGTACAAATCAATTGTTTTACCAATATTAGATTACGCCGTTATTATATGGGATCCGTTTACTAAGACTAACATTAACAAATGAGAAAAAGTGCAAAAACTAGCAGCGCGTTTTATTTACAATAATTTTTCAAGGACTTCTGTTATGGACCTATTAACCAGAGCTCAACTTTCACCTTTATCATTAAGATACCGTAACTCAAGGCTTAAGTTTTTGTATCAACTGATTAACGGCCATTATCAAGTGGACATAGCTGATATTTTTTCTTTTTCTTCTGGCTACTCTACCAGGCAGAGACATGACCTCACCATAACCCCCTTTCCCACACGCAATAATTGCTTTAAGTATTCATTCTTTCCTCACACCATAGTCGAGTGGAATAAATTAACTAATGCAATTGTTTCAGCACCCTCATTGGCATTGTTTTCATCGAAATTAGAAAGTGCACTAATCAGTTGAATCGTAGTACATACTACTGTACATGATTGTTAAATGTATTCTTGTATTTTTTATTGTATGTTTTTGCCGGTTGAAGTATTGTTTTCCCTGTATTCATTGTATAACATGTATATACTATATGTCATTGTACTTGCCAATTGTTCATAACTAACTTGATGTACCACCCTGCTAAAATCACCAAATGGTGATTGCAGTATCTGTAAATAAATAAATAAATAAATGTTTAAAATAGACAGGTAACCGGACAGCGGTCATCTCATTCCAATTTTGGCAATGCTGGCTAATGAGTTCCCACTTTACTGTCCGAACAAGATGGTGACTTATCAGAAGGCCTTGAAAATTACTGGGAAGGTCGTCCGCTGACAGGAAGACGCATTATAGTTTCTAATGTGCATAACGTAGGCTACATTAGGTTTCTAAAAAATTCTAACACAAAAGAAACTAAGAAAACAATGATTTCATGTGCTTTTCTTAGATTTCTCTCATTGACAAGGAGTGGCATCACAACTCGTAGATGTCTTGGACACATTCCATTACACAGGTTACTCTGGCTCGAAGGTGCCTTATTAGCAGTCAATGCAGAACGTCTATGACATCGGCCAGGATTGAGACATAGCCTGTACAGAACATAATTTGCTGTGCCAGGTTTGTTACAATCGGGTTCAACCGTACAACATGCCTTTTCAAAGCCTTTGAATTCACTGCAGTGCGGTACCGTGGTGCCATCTATCATGCACTCAGCAAACTATAGCTGCTGCCTCCCAAGATATCAGTGCTCACCTCCGCATCTTTCTCAGTCATTGTCTTTGTTTTTTCTTTAGTTCAGAAGGTTGTCCTTAGGCATACCAAGTTTACAATATGTCTGTGCACATATTTCCACATATTACATACAAGAGGCCTTAGGCACAATGACTTAGTGGCTTCGTTTGTAGTTATGTGCAAACATTATGTACAGTTATGTACGATGACTCAGTGGCTTCATTTGTCCAGTGGGTTAGGTGCAACTGGCAGACTAAATCAACTAGAGTAAGACCGAAAGACGAGCTAGTTAGCACGTATACATTTTAGAAAATTCAAGCGCGAACTGCGACAGGGACAAGAAAGGGAGGGAACAACACCAGCGCTATCAACTGAAAGCTTTATTAAGCAAGATCGAACATATATACCCAACCAGAGGACGTCTTCTCAGCCAGAAATAAACTGAGCAAGGTGTGTTCCATCATTGGAAATAAGCTGGATGCTGGAGGCCAGGTGGGCACTCACACTTGTAATGTTAGCCACAAAGTTAACTTTGTTACATGTACGTCAAACCTTGTACAGTAAAACCTCGTTAATTCAAACTCGGTTATTTCGAAATCCCACATAATTCGAAGGGTTTCTGTGGTCCCGTATTTTGCAATGTAAATCTGAGTGGATAATTCGAAGCGGCGGTCAGCGCCAGCCTGGTTAATTCGAAAACTTTGGGCGCCATGTGCCAATTCCAGATCCCGATTTCGCCGCAAATCCGCGGAAGCGACGGCCCTTAGGAGCCACAGGGCAATGCAGTGTAGCGATATTAATGAGTGACAGTTGAAGCAACCCAGCCTCGCTGCTGTTAGAGCAAAAAAAAAAAAACACGGTCTCGTGGTCAGCTAAAAACGTGCGCCTGCGGAAAAGAAGACTTGCTTCACTGCAACACAGCAGTGACACGCGGGCAGCATGTTGCATGCTTCTCGCAACGTCCGATAGCAACGTCCGAGAGCATCCGATAGCATGTGGACTGTAATGATGCAGTCTTGCTGTACTATCTCTCTGATCCGAGCGACATTGTTTTCATTCCGTGAGGTTGCAGGGCACCCCTGCCTAGTGTCGTCTTCCACCAATGTTCTCCCCGAAACGAACCTCTCGTGTCATGCGAAAACTCGCACCCGCGATAAAAGACAGTTATAGTTTCGCAGGCTTAGCGGAATAGCGGGATCTACATGCGCATGTGCAGTACGCTATTCTACCCATAGCGTTTACCGTACACACGTTATTTTTCAGATTTAGAGTTACCGTGTTTGTGTGGTTAACGTAGTGTACGAAAAGCATGGCGGCGGTTTTAGACGCCCGCTTCAAAGTGAATTTAGTGTTGATGTGGACGGATCCACTCCTTCTGTAGCAAACGACTGTGTAAAATGGCTTCGCTTGCCTTCAGGTAGCTTCGACGACCGTGTATTACGAATAACTTAGCGCAGTTTTTGAGATCGCCTCCCATTTCAAATGTCCCTAGGCCTAACTAGAAGATCGGTGTAAACAAGTCTGCAAGATAAAACTTTTCGGTTTTGGTGCGTGGTTCGCAGTTATTTACCTTTATTGTAAGTTTTGTAACTAAAGAAAGGTAGTAATATTGCTGCGTGTGGGGATAGAGTCGAGCATTTCCAGATTTTTTCTTTTTTAACGCATTCACCCTCCCTGCCAAGACACAGTCAACGTCGGAAGTGGTCCCTAAATTTTCAATATGCTTCACCTCATCACACCCCGGTATTGCAGCAAAGCTGCCTTTCAAGCTCCGTTACGGTCGAACTTTGCCAAGACACAGTCAACGTCAGATTGGAAGTGGTCCCTAAATTTTCAATATGCTTCACTTCATCACACCCCCGTATTGCGGCAAAGCTGCCTTTCAAGCTCCGCTACGGTCGCAAATGTATTAACTCAAGAAAACGCTGGTTCCAACATGGAAATGAAAGATGTCGCAGAATTGGGGGCTCAATTAATGCTGTTTTGGGCCTGAAATTTGGGCAGGAAGTCCAAATCGGATGCCGAAGCCTTTTAGCATCCAAAATTTCAGATGTTCTTATATATTGACGTCTACGAGGCAGATTTGGAACTCCGGACTTGAAGGGAGCACACCCTTGTCCGCCACATCAGTTGGGCTTCCACAGAAGTTGAAAGAGGACGAGAGGCTGAGGAAACGGCATCTTTGCCTATCACGTGTAAAGTGTTGTCGGCAACACTTTGGTTGCACCAAGTCACGTACATAGATAGAATTTGGCTTCTACATTGCCTCATTCTTGATAAGACAACTATGAAACACCATCCCGCCAGTGCTTCATTAGCCTAGTGAAAAGAAACACTTTCATGTTGCTATCTTATAAGAATATGCTTAGGAGTCCTCTCTAACTTCTTTCTCTGCAATTTCGCTTCGAAGTATTTGAAAAATATTCGATTCCATTCGCACTCACACTTCAATATTCGAATTCGCTTCGCACCCAAAATTTTGCTATTCGCACAGCTCTAGTTTAAAGGCTTGTTATACTGGCTTATATGTGCTAAGTACAGTAAATTTTAAAGCGTAACATATTTGACAGCTTATAACTTGCATCCTACTGCTATTCAAAGCTTGCTAATATTCAAAGTTGCTTCCACTTTGAACCAAAAAAGTGAAATTTGCACATGCCTGGTTGCAATTCTTAAAAATATTGTGCAAGTTAGTTGGGTCATGATAAAAATGCCAGTTTTTCCTTATGTGATGTATACTATACGAAATACAGCAACTGCTCGTAAATTCGTATTTCACGGGATCAGAAAAAATGTCCAAATCAACCGAATGCCGAATTATTGACAGTATCAAGAAAACAGTAAACAAATGTCTGTTACATCAATACACTTTCATTTTCATGATGAATACGTAAATCCTGTAGTTATTTTGCACAAGAACAGTGTAAATGCTGCAATTTTCATCATCCTCTGACTTCGTTGTCAATGCGACCACGGCGCCAGACTCCCGTGTTTAATTAGCCCGAAACGTGCTCTGCACCCCTCCCATATTACGTACTGCCAATTTCACCACGTGCACGTGACAACAGTTCTTTTGCAGGCAAAGTGGCCGGCAACTGATAGTTCGTCCATCACGATGTAGCAAACGAGTTTTATGCCAGCATACCGTCCGAAGCTGAAAGCTCTTCATCTTCTGCCATTTTTGAGTTTTATGACATTGCGCGCGCATTGCATCAATTTAAAGGGGTCATGAACCACTTTTCCAAGTAACGATCTAATGACCTCAGTATCGGAGTTTACTGCCTGCCGAATCGATTGCCGCAAAAATTTCTCGAATCCGTCAAGAATCAGCAGAGTTACGGGGGTTTGGCGCACGCTCCCAGCGCTTTCTCTCTTTTCTCGTGCCGACGAGCACACTGGAAGCTAGACAGGGAGGGATGGCATGGTGGAAAGAAGTTACGTCAGTGCGCGTCATGAAACGCGATCGCTCTCCCGCCGTGATTCGCGTGCACGAGCGCGGCTACCGTGCACTGAGGAGTGCGGCGCCGGCAAGTGGTGGCACCCCGTGGCAAGAAGCGCATCTGATCTGAACGCCGCTCTCGATTTATGTCGGCTATCGGCCAATGAGGATGCGATGTCTTTTGCGACGCGGCGATGCAGATCGCGACGTCAATCAGCAGATGCCCCGCCCACCAACGAGAGTGAGAACCGGCCTCTGTTTGAAAAGAGGGCACCTGAGGAAACGGCAACTTCGCACTCCGCTTGTGGCCTTTACGCGGCGCGCACGACTGTAATATTTGGCAGAGCAGTTCATAGCCGTGTCAGCTTTCGGCAGGATGTGTTTCTTCAACAAGCCCAAGGGGTGCTTCATGACCCCTTTAAAACGAAGCTTCTGACAGCCAGGTCCGCATGTGGACAAAACCGTGGTCACTAAATGATGAACTAACAGCTCCGCCTCTTTGTCTGCTAATGCCGTTTTCACTCTTTTGCATCGCACCTTTGCGGTGCTTCGCACTCAACGCATTCCGAGGATCATTTGAATTAACTGGGTTGCGGCCAAATGTGACCGAATTAACGAGTCTGATGCCATTGATCAATACATATGCTGGCCGGGACCAGGGAAGACGTCCGAATTATCGGCTTTTCCAAATTAACGAGAGCTGAATTAGCGAGCTTTTCCTGTATTCAATTCAAAATTATTCGACCAGGCCACTATTCGTTTTAAATTCCCTTCGAACCTCAAATTTACTATTCACCCATCCCTAGACATTTCTATAACTGCAATACTAAGCATGAAACAACATATTATTGTAAGAAGTTCTATGCATCTTAGAGCATTAATGAAGCTATAAAAATAAAACCTCTGTGCTGCAAGTGAAAGTCAGGACAACTGCGTACCTCCTGGCATATGGCATTGATGTCGGCACCAGAGATCCGGTCTGGCCGTGCCACGTAGTCCTCCAAGTCGAGCTCATCGCTGAGATTCATGCGACCCGTGATAGTGGAGAAGATGAGGCGCTTTTGACGACGATCTGGCAACGGGAACTCAATCTTGCGGTCCAGGCGGCCCGGACGTAGCAGTGCTGGGTCCAGCGTGTCCGCACGATTCGTTGCCATTATTACCTGAACAAGTGTACAAACTTTAGCAGTCACATGGTCAGTACCACAACTACTACAAAAGATCGTACATATGCGAGCCAAGCAAACAAGTGAATAACATTGTTGAAGAGTGCCAAACCACATGTCGAAAAGAAGAATAAGTAGAAGGAGACCTTCAAAATAAAAAAAAACGCTCCATTTGCAGCGAAATACTGAAGCAAGTGGCAGCAGGAATCATAATCTCCAAGCTGCTGCTGCACAATGGTTGAGTAAGATCAGTTCGGGCTTGTCCGTGTGCACATAACTAGGCTTGTGCGAATATTCGAGCATTTCGAATATTCGAACGAATATTACAATATTCGAATTCGCTTCGAAACGAATTTAAATTCTAGGAAATTTCGAAGTATTCGAAATGAACGAATAGACATATATATAAACCGCATGTAACCCCCTGTAAAGGTGGTTTCACTGCAGTGGATGTGTGCTATGCCATGAATACACCTTTCCAGGAGAAATCCGCACTGCCGCGAAGCCCCGCTTCAAGGTTAAATGAACATACAGTAAAACCGCGTTAATTCAGAGTCACTGGGACTGTGAAAAATCTAATTAAGCGGGTTTTCGAATTAACCAAACATACAAAAAGCGGGATACAAGGAACTTTCAATTACTGGAAGTAATCAGAGGTGGTTGTGTGCTGTCCCTGCTTGTTTGTGGCTACAAGGGTTATGTCTTCCAGCAATACCTGGTCTCAATTTTGCCGCTAAACGGGGGAAACGGCGGGCCTCGCTGCTGCCAGCGCAAGAAAAAAAAAGAAAGAGGAAAAAAAAAGTCTTGTGGTCAACTGAAATGCGCGCCTGCGGAAAAGACGTGCTTCACTGCAACATAGTAGTGACACGCAGGCAGCATGTCATCTGCTCCTTGCAGCGTCAGCGCGTCTTGATGCGACCATTTGCCGATTCTTTCTGGTAAAATAAAGAATTTAATAATGACCAGTGTGACGGAATTCGCGATGTGTTCTGGGTGGAAAAGATGATCATTGAAGTTTTCGAACTGAGTTTTCGAAGTAGGCGTTGTAGGCAAGTACTCCACCAGCAGTGCAAGTGCGCAAATTGCCGGAACAACCGCCATTCGGAGGTTCGCATACATCGCGAATTTGGTCAGAGCGCCCTTTATTATTTTTCTCTTTTTTTCCAGAAAGAATGGGTAAATCATGACGCCCTGACGTTAAGAGAAGCATGCGTCATGCTGCCTGCGTACCACCGCTGCAGTGCAGTGAGGCATGTCTTTTCCGCAGGCACACATTTCAGCTGACCACGAGACCGCCGTTCGTTTAGTTCTTTTTCCTTGCGCTGGCAGCAGCGAGGCTGGGATGCTTCACTTGTCACTCATTAGTATCGCTACACTGCATTGCCTTGTGGCTCCTAATGGCCATCGTTATTGCAGATTTGCAGCTAAATCGGGATTGGGGAATTGGCACATGGCGCCCGAAGATTTCGAATTAACCGAGCTGGTACTGACCGCCGCTTCAAATTATCCACTCACATTTACATTGCAAAATACAGGGCCGCAGAAATCCTTCTAATTATGTGGGATTTTGAAATAACATAGTGTGAATTAACGAGGTTTTACTGTATTACCCTCACACCGATTCATCATTTTTTAAGTTTAGAAGCTTGTTACACAGGCTTATATGCTTTAAGTATAGCAATTTTTAAAACGTAACATATTTTACAGGTTATCACTTGCATTCTACCGAAAGTCAAATCCTGCTACTACTGAAAGTTGCTTCCACTTCCCTTTGAACCAAAAAGAATGGCATATGCATATGCCTTGTTTCAACTTTAAAAATATTGTGCTGGTTAGTTGGGTCATGACAGATATGCTCATTTTTCTTTATAATATGTGATATAAACGATTCGAATTCGCTTCAAAATTCGCTTCGACCAAATCACTATTCGCTTTGAATTCGCTTCAGACCTAAAATTTACTATGTATTCGCACAAGCCTACACATAACACCTTCCTTGTATAATTAATTAAGTAAATCTTCACTGATGGTACCAAACAACAATTAATACAAGACAGCAGACATCAGAAACGACGGTTCACAATATGTCACAATTGTTTTTGGGCACCACCCACCTTAACGTTGGTGGTCTGGTCAAAGCCATCCATCTGGTTCAGCAGCTCCAAAAGGATCCGCTGCACTTCTCGATCAGCTGCAGATGACAAGGCATGTTGACAGATAAAGAAAAATAACCTTACCTTGGCCACTGTTACGGTTTAGTTCAGAGTTTATTTAAATACTTAGCATTCATGTGGGTAGCGCACAGTGCCTTGAAATACATATATATCAGAATGGTACAAATGTGCGGGCCATGATCTTAAGACACCAGGATACTAGCTACGAATGCAGAGAAATATAAAAGCGGGGTTGGCATTGGAAGCTGCTTTTTTGTGAAAAAAGATAAGAATCTGTGTTTCTTGTTATCAAGTAAAACTACTAGAATTCATGCAAAGCTAGGCTGTGACTATTCTACAGTGACCACAGAAGTGGTCTTCTACAGTTCGTGCATGTGCTAACAAGAAACGTGTGCCTATAATAAATATATAAAAATTTGGTATAGTGGATGTTTGTGTACTTCACCGCATGTTATGATCATCATCATTATTTTCAGCCCATATGCTATGTCCAATGCAGGGCGAAGGCCTCTGCCAATGAGCTCCAATTTACCCTCTCTAAAGCGAGCTTATTCCATTTTATGCTTGTGAACTTCATTTCGTAACTTCATCTAACCCTCTGCTGCCCTCGGTTACATCTCCCATCCCTCGGTATCCATTCCGTCACTCTAACTGAGATGCCTGTCCTTCAAATTACTTGACCTACCCAAGTCCACTTTTTCTTCCCAGTGCCACCTAGAATGTTGGCTACCCCTGCTTGTTCTCTAATCGACACTGCTCTCTTCTCGTTTCTCAATGTTAGGCCTATCATTATTCGTTCCATTTCATGTAGTGCGGTGCTTAACGTCTAGAGTCTCCTTGTTATCCTCCAGGTGCGTGTGTGTGTTGTAATACTATTTATTTATCTACGATTTATGCCCATGTTCTACAAAAGTCTCAAATAAAGCTGTGCCAAAATTTCAAATGTGAACATTGATATTATGTCTCGAACCCTTCATCAAGTTTCTTCACTCCATGCCGAATAACCAGGAGAGGAGAGAAAAATGGGGGGAAAGTCAACATGTACGCACCTCCAGTCTGTGCATCAAAGCGTTTGGTGGCAATGGCATCAATCTCGTCGATGAAGATGATGGCAGGTGCATTCTCCTTGGCCAATCTAAATACGTCCCGCACCATGCGAGGACCCTCACCCAGGTACTTCTGCACAAACTCTGAGCCCACCACTCGGATGAAGGCCGCTGCATACAAAATCAGGCACAAATGAACGAGCTGCATTATATTGCGTCTTGTAATGCGCTGCAATGTTCTCTTTTATCACGGGTAGTTTGAGTATTATACTTGGTTACAACCTAATAAAGAATGTAACCCGTGCCCTCGGAACCGCGGCACGCCTGCCCTTCACCCTTGAAAGACAGTCGTGCTAGCTGGTTTCCACTCGGACCGTAAGTACTTTTTCTCGGGTAATGTAAATACTCGCATATTAATGGGCCCTGTAACACTTTTCCAAGTAACCATCGAATGGCTTTATTAAAAGAGTTTATTGCCTCACGAATTGACCGCCGTGAAAATTTTTAGAATCCGTCAAGTATGAGTGGAGTTAGAGATTTTTCGCGTGCTGCAATTGCTTCCTCTCTTCTCTCGTCCTGACGAGCACGCTGGAAGCTAAGCAGGGAGGGATGGCACGGGGGGAAAGAAGTTACGTCACATGCTCGTCATGACCTTGAGCACTTTTCCTTTTTTCTGTACTCGAATTCGCGGCTTACTTTAAGTACAGTGGCTAGAATACTAGCCACTGTACTTTTAATGTGATCGCGAGCGCGCGCGGGGGCACGTGGCAGCTTTCCGCAGCGGCCGCGGTAACTATGCAGCTTGCAATGCTCAAATGAGCCAATGGCCGTGAAATTGGGTATATGGCGCGGTCATTTGGATATATAGCATCATTTGTCGAGAGAAGAGAAAACGATTTGTACCGACTTCTATATTAAATGTAAATTCCAGGCCGCGTGCTGTGCTATAATGCTTGGCTCGCGTGTTCTCGGGAGCCTCGACTACTGATTGGCAGTGTTTGCAGACCATGTTGAAAAAGTGTTGCAGGGCCCCTTTAAGAGTTAAAGGTTCATCATTACTACATAAAACATCCCATTTAGCAGAGCAGTGATTTCAGAATCCGTGACGAAATTTACCAGGACGTTAAAGTTTCCTATGTAAAACTTGCAACGCAAACGTGTGTCTGTACGGGAAAGTCAACTGAAACACATGAGAAGTGCTTGAGGTCACGCAAATGAGTAAGCACTATTGGATGCAGCATTTATGCAAATACTCACTGTGGGAGGGACAGCAATGGCTGTGGGCAGAGCAGACATTTTTTTCTGAGGTTGTAACCAAGTAGAGTGATCAGTTGTACTGAGGGCTGACTATGTCATCGGGCTAGTATCAGACTATTACACTGGTGGCACGAAACATGTCCTACAGTTACCTTAAAGGGACACTAAAGAGAAACAAATGAATCGGTTTAGATCGATAAATTGTGCTCTGAGAACCCTAATGTCGTTAATTTCGCCATCATAGGTTTATTAATAGAGGAGAAAATCAAGTTCGATGTTTCATTTTTAAATTTCACACTGAAATCTCCCCGCGTGACGTCACGAATTTCAAAGTGTATTTATCGTATTTTGGTGCTATTTGCTCAACAAAATTACCCCAAACTTGGAATGTTAAGGGGAGACGTGGGTCTTGAAAAAAGTTTTTTTATTACTTAGTTTAACCGAATGAAAGTTAGTACACTTATTCAGATTTTTCTGCAGATTCCAAATCTTCAAGTAGATTTTTATTATCTGCATTAGAACAAAAGATTTGAGATTTCTGAGAGCATATTTCTTACGGTACTTTTTGGCAACTTTGCTTTGTCAAACACAGGAACAAAGTATGTGGCAAGACTGCCAGAGAGCTCGTCTAGCCGATGATGCTAATTTTATTGTTTTCATCAAACTTCGAATGCAAAATAAATGCACGCAAATATGAGCGAAAAATTTTTGCTTCATACACTTTATGATTATTGAGAGTTATCACTTGGTAAACAATATTATAAGAAAATAAATAGCATCATCGGCTAGATAAGCTTTCTGGCATTCTTGCCACATACTTTGCATTTGTGTTTGATGAAAAGAAGTTGCCAAAAATCCCCGTAAGAAATGTGCTAGAAAACGTTGTAGAAACAGCATATCTTTTGTTCTAATGCAGCTATGAAAAATCTACTCACAGATTTGGAATCTGCAGAAAAAACTGAATAAGCGTATTAAATTTCATTCTGTTCACCCAATTATTAAAAACACACTTTTCAAGACCCACGTCTCCCCTTAAAGGGGTCATGAACCACTTTTCCCAGTAATGATCTAATGACCTCAGTATCGGAGTTTACTGCCTCCCAAATCGATTGCCGCAAAAATTTCTCGAATCCGTCAAGAACGAGCGGAGTTACGGGGGTTTGGGACACGCTCTCAGCGCTTTCTCTCTTTTCTTGTGCCGACGAGCGCACTGGAAGCTACACAGGGAGGGATGGCACGGGGGAAAGGAGTTACGTCAGCGCACGTCGTGAAATGTGATCGCTCTCCCGCTGTGATTCGCGTGCGTGAGTGTGGCTACCGTGTAAAGTTAGCAGACTGAGGAGTGCGGCGCCGGCAAGTGGTGGCACACTGTGGCAAGAAGCGCATCCGATCTGAATGCCGCTCTTGATTTTGTCGGCTATCGGCCAATGAGGATGCTATGTCTTTTGCGACGCGGAGAAGCAGATATGCGACGTCAGCCGGCAGACGCTCCGCCCACCGACGAGAGGGAGAACCAGCCTCTGTTAGAAAAGAGGGCACCCGAAGAAACAGCAACTTCACACTCCGCGTGCAGCCTTTACGCAGCGCGCACGACTGCAATATTTGGCTGAGCAGCTCATAGCATGTCAGCTTTCCGCAGGATGAGTTTTTTCAACAAGCCCAAGGGGTGCTTCATGACCCCATTGAGTCTAGGGCCCCCTCAGAGGACAATGTACTTCATTTTTACCGATTAGGAACTACGTAGTCCCTAGTAGGCGCCGTCAAAACATGAGACGTCACCGCGAATGGTACGGAAACTTCAAGGTGGTGTCACCATCCACATTTTGCTTTTGCGCGTTTTCTCGCTTACTAAGCGTCTTCTCACCGCAAGCGTGGTGTTTTTGCTATCGTGAAAGAGTACGTTACTAATATGAGAAAAATCGTTTAGTGTCCCTTTAATTGCTCAATTACTAAATGCATAACATTGATGTTCTCGATGTTCTCAAGCATTAACCTTTCACTCTGACCAACTTTTATTAAGTGTCCTTTTAAAATTTAAGGGGGGGGGAGCTGCCCAACTGACCCCCCCACATCACCACCTCCACTGGCACACCAACTTGAGCAGCAGCAGCAGCAGCAGCAAAATTGAAACTGGAGTGTACGCACCAGTGGTGTGGTGTGCAACAGCTTTGGCCAGCATGGTCTTTCCACAGCCAGGTGGACCGTACATAAGCACACCACGGGGCGGGTCAATGCCGATCTGTTTGTACAACTCGAAGTGGGTCAAGGGCAACTCGACAGCCTCCCTGATCTCCTGCTTCTGGATGTCCAGGCCTCCAATATCAGCATACTTGATGTCCGGCTTTTCGTCTGCACCGAGAGGATGAGAACAATCAGTGGTGAAAACTGCACCAGCCGATTATTAATCTATGGGGTTTTGCATGCAAAAGCCACAACATCATTATGAGGCACGCTGTAGTGGGAGACTCCGAAATAATATTGACCACCTGGTGTTCTTTAACATTTTCCTGTCTGCACGCATGGTCATCAAAAGCCTGCTATCAATAATTTCAAATTAGAATTTCTGAGGCTTCAAGCATGCCTGGACAGCTAGCATCATCCAGCAGGTAGAAAGAACACTACTCTTGCCATTTTACTTGTTTTTGTTTTGTTTTCCTGCTGCATGAGGTTTTTTTCTTTAAGTGCCCCCAAAGTCAGGCGACACAGTTCCCAACCTATTTGTTTATTAAAATGCATATATATTCTAAAAAATTTGTATGTTGCATTTTGAAGTAGTAACTTTGACATTTTTGCTTATGTCCCGCAGTTTTCTTAGAAAGTTGTGAGTAAATAATATTTTTCATATTATATTTGATAAACATGTGTATTGGTACTACACATTTTCGTATGACGAGTGTTCTGATAATGGCAAAAAAATCTTTGTTGGGCCACCGAGAAAGTGCTACTTTTCCCACAGACAGGAAAGTGTTAATCTGCACCTAAATCTAAATACAAGGGTGCTCTTGTACCCCTTATCTAAATGCAGGCCGCTGTGGCCAGGGATAGAACTTGCATCCTCGAGCTTAGTGGAACACTTTAACTGCCAAGCTACCTCGGTAGGTGCACCAGCCAGTAAGGCATGTACGTTACTACAACACTGACAGTGTAGTACCTTTCCCCTGTCACAACTGCCCATAATGATATATGATGATGATACATTGTGTAATAACACAAAAGCCAGGTCTGGCCAAAGAACACGAGGGCATTTTACGACAACATTTCACATTCACCCACCGTTGAGATCCCACAAAGTGCAACTTTTACTGCATGACACTGGCACTTTCGGCTGTATTGTGCAGATTGAGCTCAATGCTTTCCATCTACAAGTGAACTTGTTCCAAGCAGGGAAGCCTTCTAGACAACCTTTTACTTGAAATGGGGAATGACATTACTGACTTCGTAGGATAATGCTACTCCACCTAGCACAATGACACAAATGTAGCAGGCTTGTATCACTACTAAAGAGATGAAAGGGGAATTCACAGCGAAGCGGACTTAATGCCTTGGGTTAACATGTGACGGTTTATTGGTCAGCTGCTGCCTCGTGCAAAGATCATGAATCACATGATGCCTTCTGGCAAAAAAAGAGTGTTCCACACTTGCCAATTTTGCTACAAGTGGCGCTGGCTAACACTCCCAGGAATTAGACATGCAGAAATACCCAATGAAGTGGACGAGGAAGCGCCTTCCGTCGTAGCTCAATTGGTCGAGCATCAGATGTGTAATTTGAAAGTTGTGGGTTCAAATTCCACCGACAGAAAAGGTGATTTTTCTTCCACTTTAATTCATTACAATTTACGTCATTATTACTACACTACAGCTAAAGACGACAATTAATGGCCTCTATGCTTTCCCTAGCCCAGATGTCTATGGGATTCATTTGGTTGTGTCTACGTCAACTGCTCAATAATACATACCGGCACGCAGCATGGAGATTGAGCTGTCAGCCTCCGGGGGCAGGACGTCAACAAGTGCATTGCTGTGCTTGTGGAGTGCCACTGAGGCACTGGGCTTGAGCAGCTCGCGGTCCAGTGTGGACAGGATGCGCACATAGTAGTTGGAACCTGTGGTGGAGCCCACGATGCCCGTGTGTGGGTCCACGGCCTCGAGGAACTGGCCAATGACCAGTGGTACACTCTGGATTCGCTTCACTTCCTCCTGGGCGTGCAGGTATTCCTTCTTCAGGTTGCGCTGCTCGTCCTTAATGTATTCCTCCTGAACCGCCAGGAACTCCAGTTGACGCTCCAGTTTCTGCAAGAGCCAAGCAATAATTGCAAAAGAAATTGGGGCAGCTACGCACTAGTGGCACGAAGACTGTGGAAACAGCAGAGCTGGCAGCCTTCCCCTCACCCTCACTTCCCTTTCCCACCCCATTGCTATACTATATTACACATGGCCATGCCATGCTTTCTCTCTATCTTTTTCTCCTTCTCTTGCCCGTAGCAACATCATCATATGGTTCCCATAAATGCTTGCTCTGCTAGTGTGCCTGGATAGCCGAGTGGATACAACGCTCACCTTCGGCCCATGGGTTGCTAGGCAACGCACTCAGCTTGCGCACCACAGCTCCGCGAGTTACTGCACATGATCTGGTGCCTAACCACGAGCTTAAACAGCTCCACTGTTAAAAAAAGTTTGCAGTTATCATGAACTGTGGGAATCAATGTTTTCTTATCTATTTTGCAGGTTACCCAGCATCACTCAATGTTTTCTGATGTGTAAATAAGTGGCCCTGCAACACTTTTTGAACATTGTCTGAAAACGCTGCCAGTTGGTAGTCGAGGCACCTGTGAATATGTGAGCCAAATATTATAGCACTGCACGCAGCAGAGAGTTTACAATTACATTTCAAAAACCGCTAGAAATCGCTCACTCTTCTCTCAGTGAATTAAGTCATTGACGGACCCGACTACGTCAATGGAGCGAAGGACACAGCCACTGGCTGACTTGAGCATTCTTGTGCTGCATAGTTACCGCGGCCGTCACAAGGTGCCACCGCATGCTCGTGCCGTGCTCTGTAGTGCGCTAGAATTACACAGTAGCCCAATACTAGCGCACTCGCAATCACACAAAAAGTGATCCAACGTATTCAAAGAAGCAAAAGAAGAGAAAGTGCTCTAGGTCATGATGTGCACTGATGTACCTTCATGCCCCTTTGCCATGACCCCCCCCCCCTTCCCGGTCTAGCTTTCAGTGCGCTCGTCCCGACAAAAGGAGAGAAAAAGCGACTAAAGCACGCGAAAAATACCTGTAACTCCGTTCGTACTTGACGGACTCAAGAAATTTTTGCAGCAATTGATTCATGAGGCAATAAACTCCAATAGTGAGGTCATTCAATGATCACTTGAAAGAAGGTTGCAGGGCCCCCTAAACGTCCAGACAAGCTTGGCAAGGCTAGGGCCCCTCTTGCCTGGTGATTGGCAACACATGCAAACTCCCTGGCCCTCCTCCCACCTAGACATACAAGCAACCCCTGTATGTGTGAAAGTCAGCCTTGAGACAAGGAAGACTTCAAGCACTGCACCAACGACAAATGTAAACAGCACTGTAAAAGCTTGCATGTTCTGGATTCAGGCTTAAATGCTTGGTGGTAAAGAGAACTTTTATTTCATGGCAAACCTTGGGACTGCATCCCTGACCTATCCCTCATGAAGGTATTACTCCCACTGTGTGCTGACTGAATTAACTGGCTAGAGAGTAGTCAGAACAGAGAGCCGAGGGCAGGTGGATGTGCCAACAGATATATTTTCAAGTCACATAGCTCTGTGGTAAGATTGTATTCGTGAGGCCACAGGGAAACATACATCCAGGTGAGGTTAAAGAGCTTTGATAGATATCACCAGAAGCTGGCAGCAGCTCAATGACACTTAAAGGAGTCCTGAATAACTTTTGTAAGTAAGCACCGAATGACCTCAGCGTCAGAGTTTGCTGCCTCACGAATTGATTGCCGCAAAAGTTTCTTGTATCCATCAAGAGCGAGTGGAGTTACAGGGACTTGTTGCACGTTTAAGCACTTTCTCTCTTCTCTTGTCCCGACAAGCACGCTGGAAGCTACACAGGGAGAAACGGCAAGAGGGAAAGAAGCTACATCAGTGTGCATCACGACCTTAAACGCATGATGAAACGTGATCAATCTCTCTAGTTGTGATTTCTGTGCACGAGTGTGGGCTCACTGTGTAATGTTAGCAGACTATGAAGCACGGCACCAGCACCTGGCAGCACCCCATGGCAAGAAGTGCATCTGATACAAACGGCGCTCTTGGTTTATGTCAGCTATCGGCCAATGGCAACAATCTGCTGTATGATGACATATAGCAGGTGCCCCCCTTACCAAAGAGAGGGGGGCAGGCCTTTAGAGTGCACTTGAGAAAATTGCAACTTCAAGCTCTGCTTATTGATGCACCTTGCAATGCATGACTGCAAGATTTGGCTGAGCTGTTCTCAGCGGAACCTGCTTTCCGCAGGATGTGTATTCTCATCAAGCCCGAGGGGTGGTTCATGACCCTTATAACAACAACATGGCTCAACTCACACGGCAGGCAGTAGAAACACCATGGCCATGATGAACGGTCATTGCTACCGTGATACATTGCACGAGACGTTAAGCTAATAAAAAGTGTTTTACTATATAATAGTGACACCACCTTTATGCTGCCTCTCATGACAGGCTAGGTGAATAATATTAAGAATACCTTATACTTGATGTAGAAATCCTCGCCATCTTGATCGTCTGTGCCGGGTAACTTGGGTTCCAAGTTCAGCACCTCCTCCTGTAACAAAAACATTACTCGTCAGTGCTTTCTAGCTCTGTCACGATGACTGATCTGTGTGATGCAAAGGCGCACGCCTTGACAGAGGAAGGGCCATATCTCACCTTTCGGATGTAAATTAACTTTGGAACACCGCAAATGGTAAAGCAACTTAGCCAGAGAGCCTGATGACAGCTACTGTCCTCCGTGCAATCATTACGTAGAGCGATTAAGCAACTCGGGCAGGAGAGCACTAAAATGCAACTTCATGTACGCATTTCAACGCATGCGCTAGCCGTAAGTCGTGCCAACGGCGCGAAAGCACTTTAGGAATGCCCCAAGTCCAGAGATGAGAGGCTTGCAGCGATACGCAGGACACAACACTGCAACGCTGGCCGTTTCGCAGGATGTATGACCTTAAACTTGCGATCTGGAGAGTGCAAAATCACGTTAAACAGTAGTTTCATTCAGAGTCGGTCAATGACGCGGCTTCTCACACCGCCTGCGTTTCAAGGTAGCATAAAATCAGAACGACCAATAAATGCCGGTTGGTCGAGTCTGCGTGACTATAATAATCGAGAATTCGTCTAGAATGTGACGCCAGTTATAAAATAAACTGCTTACCTTGTCAGGCACGATGATGCCAATATCATCCATTTCACAAACACTCGCCTAGAATAGAACACTGTACGTACACTCGCCGCACGCGCAAGCACGGTCGGCACGGTCCCTAGAATGATGCTAGAATGCGCAAGTCACTTTGCGCGAGTTCAGTGATGCCAGACTCAGAATGTCGCGGCTCCGTATTTAGCGAAGCCTACTCCACTTGCACAGGGACTTGCATGCTTGCATAGTCGCGCACATTTTTGTTACAACAACATCGTTTATTTCACTTATGCCTTTTGCGCAAAATAAACACTGAGTTTACTAGATAAAAGCAAATCTATGTACGAGCTTCGGACCAACGTACCAACGTTGCTTCGGACTCTAGGCGTTGGCTTTCGCGATTTCGTTGGCAATCCAATTCGATTCCCCATCCAACGTGCATCCAGCCGGCGCATCAAGTTTCGGCGCGAAAGCAACGACTTCGACGCTTTCGTGATCTTCGTCAACATTTTCGCATTCTTTCTAAAACATCGTTTGCCCGAAGACGTCGTTTAGCGGTTGCCGTTTCGTAGTGACATGATGTCGCGAGACCCCGACGAAGTGGAGCGGGTGAGTCATGCTGCGTGCCTCAAAGCAGCCGTGCACTACACCGTGGGACGCATCTGCGATGACATGGCCGAGAAAGGCGGATGCCTTCCCGTGCAGCGGCAAACGGTGGCCGCTCTCACTGAACTGGTGCACCGCGAAGTGGGCCGTGTGGCCCGCGACCTCAGTATGCTAGCGATGCATTGTCGCAGAAGCACTGTCACTGCCGATGACGTGCTATTCGTGTCGAGAAATTCGGGCCCCTTACACGAGTATCTCCAAACCCTGGTACCTCCGCCCAAAAAGACTGACGGCAAACGTAAGGTTTCTTCGAAGGCACCTCAACAGTGACGCGGCAATCCGCTCGCGGCATCGCCCGTAAGTGATGACTTTCATCGGTTGAACAAACAGGTGTTTAATATCCGAAAACACAACCACCACGTGTTTCCTGCCGTTGATAGGTGTTGGGAGTCCTTCCCTTACCTGAAGTGATGTTGGCGCCTGTTCACGTCATCTTCGCACATGCCCCTTTCTGCTCAACAGTGCTGAATGTCATTCCAGCGACACTTGTGTATGGTGCCCCAATGCAGTTGCTGATAGTCACCTTTGAACAAAGACCTCTTTTTTTGTCTGTACGTTACGAGATTATTGAATTGTTACAAAAAGCGACCTACAGAAAAGGAACTTTCTGAGGCACCATTGATTTCGGTGTAGATAAAAACAGCTGCATTGTTGCTATGTGGTAAGTGTACTGCATGTCTCGGGCACGACAAACACACAAGAGACACAGAAAAAAAAAACCGTGTCTTGTTTTATTCCCCGCTACAGCAGATCAGAGGATATTCCACTGTAATGTCAACACACAAGAACACAGTTGGAAATGTACAGAATACACAATGTCCCCCATCAACACATTTAACGAGGAGACTAAGTAAAGGGCATGGCGGAAAGACGTATTCCCTACATGGGCTAGGAGCAACCGTGTTGGAGCAGGACAGTGCCAACTGCAGTGATGTAGTGAGACCCCACATAATGTGCACAGAATGTGCTGTTAGTGAACTGCAAAATACACAGCATATGGCACTTGTACATGCTGGTGATCGTAGTGTCATATTAAATGCCTAAGAACTTTCAGACAGCGCACAGATGTGTGGCCATTACTATTTGTGGCCCTACTGTGACAACAATTCACAGTCAGCCCGGTTGCCTGCTATGAAAAATTGTCTGGGCACTGCACATTAATTAGCTTACTGTAAAACTCGTGGCCGTTATAATATCGTGCAGCAAATATCTATGGCCACATATTTGTACATTGTTAGCACTGCACACATTACATGACCAGGAAAAGTTTTCTTAACTGGTATGAAACACTGAAAATGAGAGGAAATGGCAAGTCGTAACAAAATGAACAAAGGTAAACAGTAACAGTAATTGACAAGTGCAGTACAGCTCCACATAGGCCAGAAGCAAGCAGGTCCCAATGCAGATTCATGTAAGACAGCACAGTACACGAGGAATGTCCTATTTGAATGGGGATGAAGTGACTGCAGAACAGCACAACAACATAAGCAGGGCCCCATACATCAAGGCAAAAGCTGGCATCTGTCCCCGATTCCCCCAGCCCCTCTGCAGCAGCACCCAGCAACCTAGGCATTATGGCCACAGCCTCTAACAAAGCGATGGGGCAGGGTGTCGTGATACGGCACTCACGTGAAAGCGGCTAGACAGCAGACTCGCAATTCAACAAATGTGTCTAGCATGTGCATATGTCCACACACAATGCAACAAAGATGAAGTGAGGGCAAATAAATAACCTGTGTATAATACGGCTTTCAACAACACTATAACGCCATTTGCTTATATGACTGTGAGCTGTGACATGAACAGCACCACTGCAACTTAATGCAAATATAATTGAACTTGGTCAATACTGTGCACTTGTAGACACAGAAAGAAAGCACGTACATAGCACACGCAATGTATCTAGTGTCTTTTCAAGTGTGCTGTGAGAAGCAAAATAAACTCACATCGCAGCTCACAGGCACACTAGCAGACAGCCTCAGAAAAAGCGCACACAGTCCAAAAGGGGACTATAAAACAAAAATGCACCGAAAGAACAGAACTGCTGGAACAAGAACACAAATTCGATCCATATTTCAGCTGTGCTATGTAGACATAATATATAAATAAGGATAAAAAAAAATGAGTATTCTCTTCACAACCCAGATGTGGGTTGTTTATTACAAAGGATTTATGCTTCTATGAGAATCATTATAGCAACTCATTCCGAACAGCCTCTCAATGTTTTTTTTTTTTCTATGCAGACATCTGAGGTGTATAGGGATATGCCTAAGGTGTACATAAATAAGTAATCTCTCCAATTTTCTCAAGACAATGTTCTTTTTGTCACCGCACAAACGGAAGTTCTGACAAGCACGAAGATCAATACCCTTCCAGTCACCAGGCAGCCACATGCACTTAAGTGCCAGGGCTATCGCTTATGTTTATACATCCTGCTGTAGCGCAGTGGCTCATCTGTCCTGCCACTAATCTAAAGGTTTCAGCTTTAATCACAATTTCTAATGCAGCCCTAGATTGTTTGCAAGACATCCAGAAGCACATAGCAAATACCGAGCTCAACATGCTTTAAGTACCCCATTGCCTCACATTACAAAGCTTCCCATATTCTGGGCATTATTTCAGCGACCACATATCCAACGTCATCATTGAGTTGGTCAATAGTTATATCAATGAATTCTAGTCCTTGTTGGTGCAATGGCTTATTCATATCTAAATTTTACCAAATTAAAAGGTAGAATCTCTTGCATTTTTTGTTTCGTGCAATGTGATGCACTCAGTAGAGATCATAGCTGCTGCAATCAGGAGATATGTTTTTCTGATTTAGGTTGTTTCATTTTGTGCATTTTCTGATCTAAGAGCTCAAGCTAGTTGCAATTACATGTTCTTCTTCAGCAGATATATATGCTAACTTCATCCTCTTCATGTTAAGACAGCAGAATCTGCAAGGATGAATTCCCATACAACGAAGAGTCTGATAGCCTTCATATGGCTTCTTACACTTAGCATATTTCTGCAGAGCTTAGCTGTTTAAAATAATACATTTTGCAAAAAACCTGTTGCACTGAATTTAGAGAGAGAGAATTCTCCCTTCTGGACTCCCTTGAAAAACTGTCAAGTCTTTTTTTTTTGTCCACTAGCCCACTAGATGTCAGCTCAGTACAGCCAAATCAGCAGGCATAATACCACTTTAATTTATGGCTGAGCATGTGCTAAGACCAATCCAATTGGCAGTGCAACTGACAGCTCTGATGGTACATGAATGTCAGGAAGTTTGCCATATTTCAGCAAAAAAATTGCGGAACAGGGGTAAAAGTATGTCTGCAAAGTTAAACTGTACAAAACCTTTAAAGCTAAAGAATGCATTATTAGCACTTAGAACACCTGCTACAATGAAGAACAGTGCACCAGAACAGCACCACAGAGAAAAATATAAATAAATAATAAAGGCCCTTAGGAAAGCAGGTAGTGTTATATTCATGCAGTCAACTCTTTATGTAGTAACCTGTACATTTATACAAACAACTCTTTCCTGAATTGTATGCTTTAAAAGAGCTGCTTCAGTGCTGAAATCACATACCAAAATCAAATTTGTAGTTTGCATTGTAACAGTAAAACATATTAAATAGTCAAACATATTAAACAGGTTCATCGAGCATAACTGAAAGACTACAGTCATCTCTGCAGCTGGCCAAAACCATAATGCATATTAACAGGTGACTTCAACTGACATAGCTATCTTATGTTAAAGCCATGTTCCACCACCTTGTGTTCACTGTTTATGCTTAATTAACCTAATGGAGTGTCAGAATAGACAAGTTCCATTGTCAAAATGTTGGCTTCAGCAACATTCCCAGTTTGACGATTACTCGTCAAGAGATATTTTTGAATCTCTAGAAACACAATCGCACTACAGTATTTTTCACTTATTTTTAGAAAGTATGAAGGTTGGGAAGGATTCTTTACTGTATAAGAAGATACTTAATCTGATACTAAAATTGTCATCAAAATCCTGGAGATGGCATCAACATTACTGTGACATTATGACCCAGAGTACAATTTGCTGACATCGTATAGCATCAAGGATATGAATGGCAACGCTGTTAATCAAAACATAAATGGGAGCACTTCATGCATTTCTTCTGTCTGTGCTTGCATTTAGCAGTCACAGCAATCGCTGAAATGGAGCAATTGAATGTATCATAATTTCAGGGTGCATATAGAAACTGGCTCATAAAAACTATTTTAGTAAATTATCGAGGACATGCTGATGCGTGTCAGTATTTTTTAGCGTTTGAATGGGTTTGGACCTGCATTGAGTGCAAAAAAAGAAAAAAAAGAAACTATAAGTTGGAAATGTTGTTAGTACTCCTTTAAAGCTAGTGCCTCAACAATAAATTCTGAATCAGTTCAGTGGCTGTAGCATTTCAGCATCGAGGAAACGTCTTCACAAAAACATGCAGACGTCTTGTAGTGTTTTAGCCAAAAAATTTCAGGAAATAAGTAATGAGTGCTGACAGATGCTTTTGTAGGAGTGTATTTACAGAGACATGTACATTTTGCTCAAAATTCTAGAGAAAAGATTTTGCGATAACCATTGCTCTTTTCTTACTCAAATTTCGCATAACACATTTCATCGTCCTCCTCTTTCAACGTAACACCTCACACATTTGCTTGCCTGGTTGTTAAAAAATATCCGTAGTATTCTTCTTTTATGGGGAAGCTAGCTGCTGCCAAGGTGTCGTTGGCATTAACATTTCTTACCACCTATCATCACTCGCATGAAGTAGGTTGAATGTTCTAGAGAAGCGGGTAACACACAGCAACCCTACTGGAATGACTGTTCTTGGCAGCTGCTGGCACGTGTTGCAATGAATCATCATGACCATGAAATATGATCTTTCTGCAAAATTTGAACGAGAACAGAACAGTAAGTGCAAGATGTTGTTTTTTCTTCCCCACGATTTCAAGTGAAATATACATGTCCCTGTACATGCACTCCTACAAAGGCGTCTTTAAATGACAAATGTAAAATGAGCACTCGTTACATTTTTCTGAAATTTTAGGCTAAACCACTGGACAAACCATTATCTGACACCACATAAACTACTACAGTATGCTTGCATACTCTTGTGAAGACATCTCCTAGATGTGTACAAGAAATTTTTACTTTGCATGGGCATAGCCCATAATTCCCTCGAAACAACTCCTGTCAGTGGCAGTGCCAAATTTTCCTCCGTATAATACTGCACTGAGCAATATCCTCCCTCAAAACATGTACAACAGCTGCAGGCTAGCTAGACTCCTATATTGCCTCCTATGAGGTAGTGTTCTCGTGCACTGTATTCCAAGCAGCAGCACAAGCAGCACCAACAAGGCTCCATAGCATTTCTTCCCATTACACGGCATTAAATTTTCTCTAAGAAAAGCATACTTTGGGAACATAGACAATAGGAAAACAGCCAAAGTAACTACCACTACATCCACTTCAGGTTTGACAAGCAGTCAATGGCAGGGAGGGCCTCATAGTATTTATTTGGGCTGCCTTTGTTAGAAGCCTAGGCCTTTACGTTTTTTCCCCCTCTCATGTACTTGAGGCACAGCCTCAAGAAGTGCGCAAGGATAATGTGGAATGATTTCAAGGTCACGGCTAGTCAAAATAACAAAAAAAAAACGGTAGGAGGTCCGATCAAACATTCCTACCAAAAATGTAACACTGATGTACTATGCAACAAACAACACGTACCAAAAACTTGCATCAAAAATCAAAACGGCAGTCAGTGGCAAAAGAAAGAAAAGAACCGAAGCTGTTAAAACTGGCTGGAAGGGCCACACACGCAAATGCTCGCATCCAATTGGTAGCTGACAAAATGTTAAGGTGCACGGCTTGACTGCTAAGGACACGAGTGGCTTTCCTGGCTAGCATGTGACACTACCGCCACTACTGTGCACAAAGCGACTGCAGGTGACGTACTGGCACAGCAGAGATAGAAACTGACATGATGGCTCCAACGACAGCAGCTGTCGTGATGATAGGCCTCTACATGTCACTCTACCTATTTGTGAACTAGTCCGTCACTTTCCAAGAGACTACTAGCCATCTGTTATAAAAATTACATGGTTACCAATTCAGTTATTTCACTTCACCTCACCCAAAATATTAGCAACTCATGTCCTGACACAAATTAAACTTCACATTGCTGCATTTCTATCTTTAACACCGATTATTTATTCAACTTTTCACTTAAGTCATTAATGTGCCAAACTCCCAATTCCATTCTTTTAAACTGGGGAAGCTCATCAAAGATATCTTTTAGTTTGTTTGAGCAAAATATGAGGGCAGAACAATGGTTAACTTTTTTTTTAATCTTGTAGAAGTCATTACAAAATGGTACATTGTAATAAATTTTACAAGAGTGCCCCCTTCATCAGAGCGTACAATCCATTCCACGAACTCGCCACAACTGCTATTAATTCTGGTGAAACTCATTCTGTGAAGTTTTAGTATAAACTTAATGCTCTCCAAACACAAAGTGATCTGCCAACAAATTTTTTATGCCATCTTCAATGTGCAAAAAGTGGAGTAAAAATATTTCACAGCTGACATGTAGCAGCTCTCTTGCCAGTGCACCCACCATGATGATGACTAAATGGCTGTGGTGTTCTGATGCTAATTATGAGTTCATGGGTTCAATTCTGGCAGCAGCAGCTGTGTTGCAATGGGTGAAAAGTTCAAAAAGCCTTCGTGTACTTAGATTTAAGGCGCAAATTAAAGAACTGTACATTGTCACAATTATTTCAAAAATTCCATTTTGTTGTCTCTCGCAGACATTGTATTACAAGGAGACATTAAAGCTCACAAATCAATCGTGTCGATGAGGCCATCGTTGCACTACCTGCCACCACTTCACACATTCTCATTATTTGGCTCAGGTGAAAAAAAAAAGGGCAACAGACTGCCTCACAGCCAATCGGTTGCACTACGATATCACAGGTTATACAGAAAAGCCACCTGTCCCTTGAGCAGTATGGTGAAAACCACAAAGGGCCCAGCATACATGTGCAGCAACGGACTCTTGTATACTTAAGAGACATCCCATCATCCGCTCAATCCAACACACTAAGTGGCAAGAGCTCCTACCTCCCTTTTCTTTTAAGCCTAGACAACTTGTGATAAAAAGTATTATGTACACACACGCTTGTTGCTATCGCAATAGAGCCCCGTGCAAACCTCTCGGTACAGACGCAATTCCACACAAATGACACAAAAGCAAACAAGCAGAGCAGATGAGGCAACACCCTCTACTTTGCATTCTACTGCTCCTGTGCTGTAGTTCACGTGCTTCTGCATATTATTTTTTTTCTGTCGGGTAGCATGCAGCAGCGAGACATCACAGTCAGCCATGCCATAACTTGGTGCAACAGTGGTCCTAGCCAAGATGTGCGATTTTGCACCGTTAGTACACATGCAAAAGCATTAAAGAGGTTCGGAACCACCCCTCAAGTGTGGTGAAAAAACGTTCTACAAGCAGCAAACACTGCTATGAGCAGCTCAGTGAAGTTGTGTGGTCATGCACGGCACGTTGAGTTTACAAGTGGAGCACAAAGTTGCCACTTTCTCAAGTGCACTGCATCGTCCTCACTCTCTTCGAAGCTGTCAGTAGCTGCTAGATTTCGTCATTTACCAGATTGCTGCTATTGGCCGATAGCTGACATAAATCAAGAGTGGCGTTTGGATCAGACGTGCTTCTTGCCACAAGGTGCTGCTAAATGCTGACGCCGCACCCTATAGTGTGCTAAATTTACACAGTAGCAACACTAGCACGCACCGGAATCACACCCAGAGTGGGAAAACGTGTTTGCATGACATGCACTGACGTGGATTCTTGCCCCATTGTCATCCCACCTGTGTAGCTTCCAGTGTGCTCACTGGGACGAGAAAGTCTAATAAGTGTTCAAAGCATGTGAGAAATTCCTGTAACTCCTCTTGTTCATGACAGATTAGAAGAAATTTCTGCGGCAATCAATTCGTGAGGCAATAAACTCCTGAGGTCATTTGATGATTGCTTGGCAAAGTGGTTCAGGACCCCTTAAAAAGAACCAATGCAGCTGAAGCTACTGATATCAAGGACACTAAAGGGAAGTATTAAGACTAGCTGAATCGCTAGATACAATTTCTGAAACAGCAATTAGGTTACCAGTTCCACAGAATGCCGAGATCTTCTACAGAGTTCACTCGCTATAATGTGCCATATAATACTAATGATTGCTGATTGCAATGACAGGACTGCATATAAGGTCATGTTGATACCACAGTATGAATTCTTTACCATCATTGGCATTATAGCTAAACTCCTTCCGTTATAGCTAAACTCCTTCCAGCTAAACTCCACGCGTAAAATGTGCCAGAAAATTACATACAATTATAATAAATTTTAATGTCTAACAAAATCTGAGTGGATTGCACAGGACCATCGAACCACAAAAGTTAAAAAAAAAAGGATGAGATAAAGTGTCAGCAACATCATCTTAAACTTCCTGGCAAGCTCGGCACACTATTTGTGCACAAGGAGTATTGAAATTTGCAACATCACACAAGCAGATCACCAGTGCCGAATTTATGCTTTAAAACTAAGCATTTTTTCACACGCACACACACAAAAATATGCTGGTTGAGTCGCACCTACCTCTTGACAAGTGATTAGGAATCTATTCGTAGCATCTCTTCAGATTAATCCTGAACATTTTAAAGTTGCTGTGGCATTTTCGCATGTCTCCGAGACTAATTTCTGTCTGACTGATACTTAGTCCATGGCACACATGACCACGAGCAGACGCTTTGGTTTTGAACTACAGTACATGAGCAGGCAGCTACATGTGACTGATTACCAATATTATTCAAAGCATAGCGAGAATTGTGGGATCATGTTATCATGTGGCTGACTGCAAGACCCTGCTGCTGCATCCTGTGTATAGTTCTGGCTTTAGAAACATAATGTGGCAGTTCTTTAACATGTCCTTTCACTCAGTTGAAGTAACGTAGTGCACTAGGCGAGCTGGTATAGGTTCATATTAAAACGTAGCATGAAGACAAATGAACACAGAGAAAAAGACACAGGATGGGCACTGTCTCTTCTTCTCTGTGTCCAGTTTTCTTTGCACTATGTTTTAATACATCCTCCCACTCTGCTTGCATCAGAGCAGGCACTGCTCCACGTGACAGCTGGCTTACTTGGCACAGCAGACTTTCATGTTTGCTACAATGACAAACCTTTGAATATCAGCATGACACAAAGCAATGAGAGGCTCTTTTAAGTTTACGAAGCTTACTTCAAGACAGCCTGATATGCAAATTGACAAAAAGGTAAGCTTCTATCTTCTTTACTTTGATGGTTGAGGACAAGTATAAAACAGAAAAAAAAGAAGAAGAAAAAGGGGAAACTAACTTACTGATCATTAAAGGAAGTCAAGGCCACGTAATGTCACAGGCACCCTAAAAACATCCTTTTATCTCTGAGGTATCATGGGATGCAGTGTTTGAAAACATTTAAAATAATTCTAGCTCGGGAAGAGAATCCTCGTTTGCAAAGCTTCACACACAATGAAGTGATGCAAGCAAACTAATAAAAGTAGTGATCACCAATTACCTGTAAATAAAATTATACTCACTTCATCACCCTGCAGAAAAACTAATTCATTGGCAAGTGCATGCAAAGAAGCTCACAGGGATAGCGGTGCTCTGCAATCTCTCCTTGAAAACACTGTCTGTATCAGACATCGTAGCCAATTGACTTCAGCACGTATCACACAAACATTCTTAACAAGTGTAGGACAGAAAAAGAATGGAGACCTTAAAGGCAAAATAAAGTCATATGGTCCTCAACATTAAGTTCAGCACTTCAATAAATCTCGACTGTGCATTGCCAAAGTCTTTTATTACCTGTCCATCTTTGTGAGTGCCGTGACTGAACATGCCAACTTATAAAATGCATTTTTAAAGCCATCTTTGTTTAATGCAGCAGAGTTTGCACTATATATTGTAATGACAGCCTACTATAAGGTTCTCTTTGACTCTTCTGCTGTAAATCCTACAAAGTGTCCTTGTGTGTCTCAGACGGATGTTGAGGGCTTGGGTTGTGGCATGTCTGTGTGTTTTTCATTTAAGGTATTGTTATGACAGTGTATAAGTGGAGCACGGATGTCATGTTGGAATGTGTGCAGGCATAGTGCGCCAATGGGGCACCATGACACCCCACAAGTAGTACAGCAAATCAACAGCAAAAAAGAAATGAAGAAGAAGAGAGAGAGACAATTATTTGTTTTGGTGTCTACAATTCTGTGCTTCTGGGGACTAACATTACGAGAACTACGACGCTCTGCAACAACCACCTTCTTTTCTCCTCAGTCTATTTACATGCATACAAGTTCCCTAGACTCCCTTGCTCGCAAGCATTGGTGAGTCGGTCCACCCCCCCTCCCTACCTCCCTCCCTCCCTCCTCCTCCTAAAAAAATGAAGCATCTCATTCCAGAGGGTGGAGGGGGTCAGAATACGCAGAGTGAAGCGAGCGTAGTAATAAACCGAGAAGCCCTTGTACTATGTCGGTGACGAGAAGAGAAAAGAAAGAAGAAATTGCATGCCTGCCACCTATGTGCGTTGCACGAGCACCACAAAAGGAGAAGCGTCCTCGGACTGTCGCACACGAGCGTCCAGCGCTCGTAAGTTGAGGTGGCCACAGCACGTCAGTCTGTACATGGGTTGTCATCGCCGCATTGAGCTGATGTGGGTACAGGAAGTGTGAGGCAGTGGTCTTTCATGGCAAGCCACAAGATCTTGATGGTGCGACATCTCTAACGGCAGACTGATGACAGCACACGTTAACGTGCCACGGATCTACATGGCTCTAGAATGTCATCAGATGCAAGCGAAGGCAAGGATGAAATTGGTTGCAGCAACAAGGTGAGTTGCCACGAAAGGCCACTACAGCATAGCCCTTATAGGATGTGCCATTTGTGACATTGGTGTAGGCGAATCGGTGCGCGCGTTATTGCTTCCATGACTAGGAAGAGGAGCAGGAGACCCCCTTTTTTGTCTCAGCAGGCGCTCTCGAGCGGCCGCCGGCGTCGGCGCAAGAACTCGCGCTTCAATGCTGCACAGCGGGTCTCAGCATCCCAGGCAGTGCTGTAGAGCTCACTGTCGCTGAGTCCACGCCATGCGTCGTCATCGTCACCCAACGCGGGGCTCAAAGCTGGGTCAAACTCGTAGTTCTCATCCACCGACTGGTCACGAGGCGGCACCAGAGACGACGACACCAGGTTGGCCACGGGCGGACGCAGTTCTCCCTGCAGGGAGTCACCGCGGGCCGCGCCAGCTGAACTGCCACGTCCAGAGCTGCCGCTCGTCAAGCTTGCCGAATCGGGCCTCGATGCTGCCACGGCCGCGGTTGTCGCGTTTGCCATGCTGCCTGTTGAGACCGTCATCTGTAGCTCGGGAGCACTGTGGTGGCGCAGGGCCGTGCATCGGACGCGCTGCACTGCACCTAGCAGGCGCTCGCGGGTGTAGCCACTGCCGCCATTTCTATAGCCAAGGCAAGGCGGTGAGCTCGTGGCTAGCGGTGGCTGCCGGCCGGTGTTGCCAGTGGCGGCACCGGTGCGGGGCACGATGGCAGGGGGTGCATGGATGGGCCGGAAGCCACAAGGCGGCTCACGGGACGGAGGCGTCGAGAAGGCGGCACTCGATGGCACCGTGCTGGGCAGTGACCGGTCACCACCACTCACGGGGCTCAGGTCGTCGGGGAAGCCCTGTAGCAGCAGCTGGAGGCCCGGGCTGCTTGCCCGCGGCGTCGTCGCCACAATGGCGGGCCGCCGGTTTGTCGGGGCTGCCGGAGGGGGCTCAGGGGGGACCGGCCACCAGGGTCCTGGGCCCGCTACACCAGTCACCGCTACACCTGGTACTCGGCCTTCCGGGTGTCTGCACACGCAAATTAAAAGCCACATTCTGGAAACAACTCATTTGTTTGACAAGGAACTGCTTATGCTGGCACCCTCGTTTCCAGAAAACTCAATATATTTCGTGCTAACTCCAAGTGGTGAAGAGAAACTCCAGTGCTACAATGTTTTATTCTGGCGAGTGAGCTGCTTACCTACACAGTTTTCGCACAACAGAATAGCCCACATATATCAAGAGCACAGCAGCCGCTTTTATCTTGCAGGAAATGTATCAGGAACTTATACCACACAACAGACAAGGACAAACGAGCACTGTCTTCTTTCCTCACGTCCTTGTCTGTTGCGTGCATGCTGAGAAACTTTCCATAATGAATTCCTACCAACTCGCCCAGTTTTCTATATACTTTTATTACCACAACCAGTACGCTCAGGATGGAAGCTACTCAGTGTGGATGCTACTGACAATCGCTGAGAGAGGCCTTCATACTGAAGCTTTTTTCCACTGTGCATTGTAGGAACTTTATGAAATTGATGTGATATTAATGTTTATGCATTCAGTTGTACAAACAGCATAGATGTGATATGGTTATGTGTATTGGTGTGGGTATCTATGCATCTATATACAAGAACATACTCTTTAAAAAATTCCTGCGCATGTCTTGCAACATTTTGCTTCCTTCTACATCACTTAGCATGGCACACACAGAAACAGTTTTGGTGATGTTTGTTGCATTTAGATGGAAAAGGAAGATCTGAAACCTGCTGTTTGTCAGATGCAAAATTTTTTTATTCATGATGTTAATTTTACGACATAAATTGTTTATAATAATGAGATGTAGGCTGACGTTTGCAACTCAGCGATGTATGGAAAAAAAATCAATGTACAGCATCTTTGTCGACTGCACCTATGAGTGATCTACATGGACAAAACTGATGAATTATGCACCTCTCTCAAATATACCACTAATTTATGAGTAGGGCTTTTGCAAAACTCTTGTAATAATTTCACATATCCTGCGTATTCATACATCACATCTGCCTTCTCCAGATGCTCTGACAGATGCAGTTTACAGAAGTAAATTATCTGGTTTTGCTGCAGACTTACAAGAAAACAAAGTCTGCTTCCTACAATCAGTGAAATGCACTTTGCTTAAATCTTACCAATTTCAGCCAAATAAGTTCAGCAGAGTCATCTAATGAGAGCATTTCTCTGTTTTGTGTGCGTCTAAACAGGGAGAAGTTGTCCAAGGAAGAGCTTAAAGGGCCCCTCACCAGGCCTCATTGAATATTTTGGTCAATTGTTCAAAGTTGTAAGGTGATACCAGGAGCGCATTGTACCGAAATAATTTTTTTAATCTGTTCATTATGGGACATGTTAGAAGAAACTGAACTGTCTCGTTACCATGCCTCCAGAAGCTAAGTCTTGATGCCAGAGCCTACGCTCTTTCTCTTTGTTGCGGAGAGCACCTGCAAGAGACGTAGCTCTTTTGCGTTCTCTCTTGAGCTAGAAGTCAGGAAGCACGTCATGTTAATGTGAAGGATCCCACTTCCTTTGTTGTTTCTTTTTCTATTTTGTTTCTCCATGCACTTGCAGTGGTGCTACTGCACACTCCACAGTGGATGAAGAACCAAAGCCACATGCAGTGGTCAGTGACATGTCACAGCGGTCTGGACAAGCACACGGATGTGCGACTCCAAACCGGCTGCTGAACCTTCAAAAAGTGCTTGTGACATAGGCAAGCATGCTTGTGAACTTTCACATTCCACTGAAGCACAGCTCCTGTGATAGGAAGGGCATGCTGCCTTCTGCTTTAAGGTTTCAGCATTTTTGTGCCATGCATTTAATAATTTGCAGTCACGATCGCTACCAAATTAGCTATGCACCGCACTTGTTTGTTTGCAATGCCCAAACCTCGTGAGAGGCCCTTCAATGAGAAATGCACAAGCCAAGCACCACATGGCTGGTCGCGCATGATCACCAGTATTATGCGTGAAATGATGACATCAGCACATGAATGAGACTTGAGAGGAGGAAAATGGACAGTAATGCCTTGACTACATTGAACTTAGCACACTACAGAAAACACTGTTGCTGTATAAAGAGAGTTTCGAACCATGGGACTTTATTTTGGGATGCAGCCCTCTGTTTAGTCACATTCTGGCTTAAAAGGGCCCTGCAAAACTTTTTGAGCATGGTCAGAAAACGCTGTCGATCGGTAGTCGAGGCTCCCGAGAACATGTGGGCCAAACATTGTAACGCGGCATGTGGCCTAGAATTTACAATTATTTCTCAAAGTCAGCTAGAAACCACTCCCTCTTCTCTCTGCAAATGATGCCTATACCCTAATTTCTGCACCATATGCCCAAGTCCACGGCAGTTCGCTGATTTGAGCATCCTAAGCCGCGCAGTTACTGTGGCCGCCGCAAGATGCCGTCACGTGCCCACGCGCGCACTCGCAATCACACTGAAAGTAAGCTGCACTGAAAGTAAGCTGCAGAAAAACAAGAAAAGAAAGTGCTCAAGGTCATGACGCTTGCTGATGAAAGGACACATCTTCCTGCCCCCTTGTCATCCCCCTCCCTGCGTAGCTTTCAGTGCGCTCGCTGGCACAAAAGGAGAGAGAAAGCGCTTGAAGCATGCGACAAATACCTGTAACTCCACTTGTACTTGACGGATTCTAAAAATTTTTGCGGCATGTGATTCGTGAAGTGCCATGCGTTAATAGTGAGACTATTTCATTATAACTAAGAAAAGTGTTGCAGGGCCCCTTTAAGGCGAGTAAACAGCGCTGAGGTTTACATAAGCACAATATCTTTACTACCCAGCGTTAAGGGTCACAGTAGCACATCTTTACTAGCCCAGAAAGCATTCTTTGCAAAACAGAGCTCAGAAAAAAGTTACAGTGAAGTAAAAACCATTATCTGCAGGTAGGTGTTAGTTTGATAAAATCGTAGCAACAGTTCCTGACCTAATGAAAAAGTCAACATCACTAGAGTAGACTGGATGAGTGAGCAAAGTGAATGTTCGGATATGCCCAGCAAACATGCATCCCGATAGCAAAAGCACAGCTCAGCGCAAGATGGAGCTGTGAGAAAGTGAAAAAATGAGATTCACCTTTTTTCCTCCGTTGGTGGCAATGGTTTCAGTTGTGTGAGAGGGGGAGAGAGAGACAGAAAGAGAGAAAAAGCGGGCGGGGAATGAACGACGTCAACGGCAGGTGGATGTGCAGAGAGCTCTGCACAGATCATGCAGCTTGGAAGGTGTTGCATCTGTTCAACTGAGGAGAAAAACTAACACAGTCATGGCCCTTGCCCATAATGTAAGATAAGCTCTTTACGTCTACACAGTGCACCTCGCAAGAAGGGTTGATAACATCCCCTTGTTTGAAACATCGTAAGATGGCATTCTGACCATAGGTATGTCACATAAGAGAGGTAGCGATGCATCTCTAATGGAAATGGGTGCTCTTGCAGTATCGTTTTCTAACAAATTAACTGTGCAGAACGGTTCTGCAGAAACGTCAGTGCGTATGCACACAGTGGTCATGGCAACAGAGGAAGATGGTGGAGAGAAAGAAGCCCTCGCTCTGCTGCCAAGTTGATTGAGTAGAGTGTGACAGTGTTCCAGTTGGCTTCATCATTCTGTAACCTAGCTGTCTGTGCGCTGCTCATGTCTTTTCGTGTATTCATGTGGCATATTCACAAAAAATGCTAGGTCAACCAGTTGCACCACTTTTTCACTGGGTGACAACGCAATGATTCATCTGTTTAGGCAGAGTGCGAAGGGCCATTATCTGAAACTGTTCATGGGAGCATTTGTTTCACTGTATCCATAGCTGAACATATATGTGCACATATATTGCACCATGTGCTAACTTCACCAAACCCCCGTTGTGCAGCCTAAATTACAGGATATGCAGGGACCTTATTGAGTGAACTTACTCATGTGATTCCAATTTCTCACTCACATTATGCCATAAAGTAAGCTGTCATAGTACACGCGCACTGCATGTATGCATATTCTTCTGACACCTGATTATGACCTGAATAAGATTTCATCATTCTGCTTCACAAAAAATTGAAGACTTACATGAACAATGGGCAACAGTATAAAGTGGCTTCCAGTTGTTTTCATTGTGAACAAGTTATACAGAACGTTACAGACAAAAAGCACCAAGTATTAAAAAATAAAGCACAGGTGCTACACATCTCCAATTAGCGCAGTATTGTTTTGACCCACATAGATCACATCAGAATTTTTTTTCCAATCCGTAAAGCTCGACATTTAACAAATATTGTTTAAGGAACTTTTCAAATAGTAACTCTAGTGAAAAATCTTCAACACAAAAGTTGTGCCGCTTGTTCAGAAACATCGAATTTTTTTATCTATGGTAAGAAAATTCCCCTGCTTAATTTTTTCCTGGCCTTTCTTTAAAGTGCGCGAATTTTAAAAAATATGACATGACTGCCACCTAACGCGTGGCGCTTTTAGTACCCTCAAATGTAAGTTGAACAAATTATCAATGGCTGCTCAGCGCACGAAGGTCGATTGAGCAGGCTATTGGTGACTGCGATGGACGCGAAATGACGGTAGGGGCGTACCGTCTAAAAAAAAAGGTAGGCAAGAGCGGCTGCCATGTGTGAGCAAATCTTTTATCTTGGTCCTTCATCATGCTGTCACCCTCGCCCCTTCCAATGTGTTTCTTCATTGATGCCAGAAGAAAAGAAAAAATGGCTACGCTGCATCAAATGCCGCCTACGGTCTCATGTAGCATTTGCTCCATGGCTGCCGCTTTTTCGTTGAAGAATTTTTTTTGTTGTTGTTGAAACGGTATGCTCCTTTTATCGCTTTACGTCCACTGCAGTCACCTATAGCCTGTTCAATCGTTAAACGTGTGTGAAGCAGCCTTTGATGATTTGTTCAACTTACATTTGAGAGCACTAAAAGCGCCGCGCGTTAGGCGGCAGTCACACATTTTTTAAAAATTCGCACGCTTTAGAAGGCCGGAAAAAAAATTAAGCAGGGGAGTTATCTTACCATAGATCGGAAAATTCGATGTTTCTGAACAAGCAGCACAACTTTTGTATTGAAGGTTTTTTTCTAGAGTTACTATTTAAAAAGTTCATTAAGCAATCTTTGTTAATTGCCGAGCTTTACGTTCTGGAAAAAATATTCTGACGTGTTCTATGTGGCTCAAAACAATACTGCGCTAATTGGAGACACGTAGTGCCTGTACTTAATTTTTTATTACTTGGTGCTTTTTATCTGAAACAACCTGTATAATGTTTTCTGCACCCTTAGGATACATGACATAGCCCCCTTTTACTACTCCTATACCACAATGCTGTTAAGCATTTTTCTTTGACTTCAAGCTCATACAGCAGTAGTGATGTGCCATCAAGCAACACCCATGTCCAGTGATTCGCTTCTCTCACTAAAGGACACAACATTAGCTTTGGCTGCATTTCATGGGCCTGGCGAGGCAGGGTACAGAAACATGCTAGGAGCATAGCACATGATCGAATGCTTTATTGAGATCTGGAACAAGTAATGTCCATACATATAACCTGTCATGTTCGAAACTTCATTATACGTGGCACCATAATTTGAACAATAAAGATAGTTAACAATTTTTGACGTAGGGCCAAACTGCTTCCATAGAGGAGATTCGTAAATGTACAGTAAAGTTTTAACCATTGTGCATGTATATACATATATATGACTTCCTGGTGTTACAGAGATTTATTGCTGTTGCATCACTTTCGTAGAAAATACGTGGCAGGTAAAGCATGGCGAGACTTCATAGATTATTCTGTGGCATCAGTCACTGGCTGTGTTTCAGTTTCGTTCAGAGATATGGTATGGTGTTAGTGAAATTTCTACAATGCATGAATTTATACGCAAAAACACACACATGAACTCTACTCCATACTGTACCAAGGTCAGGAAGTGATAAAAACACAAGGGAATAGAACACACAATAGTATGCTCAAACACTTTACTACATTAACATAACTGTTGCCTAAGCCTAAAATGTGATCACTGGCATACTACAACCAGCATAATTTAAATGACTACTTGCCAATCGTTGTGTAAAATTCTTTCTTATCACATGGTAAGGTTTTTTCTCCAAGTACAGTTAACTCATTAACAATTTGAAGATCGAGATGTGAGCAAGACAGTTGAACTTAGAAGACGAATGCATCTGAAGACATGATGCGGAAAGGTGAAATTTGGCAATGAGCAAAGTTCCCGAAAAGGGAAGCTTTTTTTATTAGCTTAGGGCAATTGCTTGCACATTATCCAAAAGTAAAGCCACCTTAAGGGGGGACATGGTGTGTGGAGATATTTTCTGTATCTTATGTCCAAACCTGATGAAATTAAATATACTTGTATGGTTTTTCAAGCTGATTTCAAATATACAATATTTTTTCTTTTAAGCAAACTGGTTTACGAGATACACAAAGCTGCCTCTCTATTGTTTCCGGAGATAATAGGAGAAAAGCCGTTCAGCAGAAAGTGCATATTATCAGATAGCTAGATACTACTATATGCAATAAGTGCAACGCTGCAAACGGTTTTCAGATAGGATCATAACTAGTCATTCTGCAGATGATCGAAATTCAATGTTTGTACCATGACTACCGTAAAGAAAAAACAAAATCAATTTTAAAAAATCTATGAGCAGAAAATTAGAATTCTGCTCTCAGCACTTTGTGATACACAGCTTGGGCTTTATGTTAAAAAAGTAATTACAGCTCTAGCTGTCTTGGATCATGAGATATGACTCCAACAAGCTAAATAAATGACCCAAAAACATTTAACGTTCAGCTCGTACTCGTTGCACAGATCTAAACTGCAGATGAAATACTGAGCTTATAAAACTTCTCTTAGGCTTTACATGCGAAATAATAGCTGTAGATGTCAATAATATAATTTAAAAAACACTTTTTTCTTTGATGATTTTTTGGTCTCCACAAGCCATGTCCCCCCTTAATTTGTTTATTTTTAAGTGCAACTCAGTCAGCTTCACCAGGGAATCAACCAGTGTTGATAGCCTTTATTGGCCCTACACCATGTTGTGCTGTTATAAACTGGAGAGGAATGGTGCCTTCAATTGTTCCCCTGACTTCTACGACATGACATTCAAGAGTCACCTATTTATAGCTGTTTGTGTGTGTTCTTACACTGACATGAATGTAAAGGTACGTTTTATGTCTGGCAAACAAGAGTCTCCTGTCAGATATCTCTGTGCCAACGTCTGCAAAACATGTGCATTAATTTTCAGGATATTTCTGAAGATATCAACAAATGTAACATATGCTTCCACAGCTATGATGTCCTAGTAGTAGCAGTAATTTACTCTATTTCATAAGGAAAAAATTAAGAAAAGAAGGAAATAACGCAGATGTAAGAAGTATGTAATTTTTAGAATGATGTCTAAACTAGTCCAATGACTATAAAAAATATACAGGGCAATGGAACAGAGAAAGTGTAAAGTTAAGACTAAAGTGGTTGGGAAGAAAAGAAAATAGCATCCATATGAAAATGACATTATAAATTTGAAAGAAAGTTGTGAAGAGATAGGAAAACTTACTTTTTCAATGAGACAGGGCTGCCTCCATGTGAGTGGCCTCCATTACGAGCGTCTGCTACGGGGCATGTCACCATCATGTACGCTGCAGGAACAGAGTCACCGTCAGGAACTTGTTAGCATGTTACCCAATTACCTTTGCATACACACAGCCAATTACAAAAATGCTATTGCTGCCTAGTGTTCTTAAAGAGACACTAAAGAGTAAAAAAAAAACATTTTTCTCTTATTAGCAAATTACCCTTTCACAACGTACCAATATATCGCAACTCTTGCAACACAAGACGACGCTTTGTCAGCGAGAAAACACGCAAAAAGAAAACGCAGCTGGCAATGCCACCTCGAAATTCCTGCACCAACCTACTGCGATGTCATAGATTTTGACGGTCCACAAGGGCCTACATAATTTCCTATCAGTAAAAACTAAAGCATGTTGTTCTCTGCAAACAACTTAATGCACAAAACTAGAGGAAGTTTTGTTGAGCCAATTTGGCCAGAATACGAAGAAAAAAAGCAGGGAAAGCACGCTTAATTTGAACATCTTGAGGGGCCAGTTAGTGCATTCTAGTAAACGAATGTAAACTACGTGAATTTAGGAAAAGAACCACACGAAAGAAGACACACAAAACAGATAGAGTGCAAGATTTTGCATTCTTTTTCATGTTGTCGTTTTCCTAATTTCGCACGATTTACAATTGTTTAGCAGAAAGCACTTTTGCACATACAAGTACTCGACGAAATGATGGCTTCAGACATATCCCTCACTCGAACGCCGTTGATCACTGGGAAGGAACGTGACACGGAAGGATTGTAACATTGAGAAATGGAACGCACCCTTCTCGGCCTTCCGCCGCTTCCTCTTGTTGCAAATCTTAACAGCGCAGACCGAGAGGATGATGGCCACGATGAAGAAGAGCACGCCACCGACGACACCCGAGATGATGGCCTGGTCCCGCTTGTACTTGGGGCCCCGGTCTGAAACACAGCAGCCTGGTGGCGCCGCCAACAGAAACACAGCGTTCTCCTCCTCCTCCACTTTCTTCCCGCACTCCTTGTGTGCAAACAACGACGACACCACGAGCAGGCCTTGCCAGCGAGACCAACTTGAGACAACAACTTCCCACTTGCGTGTCCACCAATCCGAGCACAAGGTCTTCTGGCTCATGAACTCCGCCACACAAATGCAGCTAACTCGCAATAATTCACACGGACACTTTTAAATCTAAACTTCCTGCACGCACTACCAGAATACATTGCACAGATGACGAGAAGAAAATTGACCCAGGAAAACTCCATCGTGTGTGTAGAAGGAGCGGGGGCAGGCAAGAGGCCATGCATTTTTTTTAATGCCTTTACTCAATCATTCAATGGGCCCTGCCACTATTTCTGGGTATGGTGAGCAAACTTCCACAATTACGAGGTAAATACTTTCACAAACATCTGAGCCAAATATCTCGGTACACGCGCAGAGCCCACAATGTCACCTGAAATACTCCCTGTCTATCTATTTTCCTAACTTCACCCGCCTTTTCTTTATACCTAGGAAAAGTAAGCATGACAGCTACACAGTGGATTTCGTTAACTTCACGACTAAGCAGTGCTCTGGCAGAGGCAAAAGTCAAACAATGTTATCACTGATGAGATGGTGGCACCATCCAGTGAAACGGAAATTACGAGCATGTTTCCAATGGCCACTCAGAACTGCATTGTGATTGAGTCACCACACATAATCTCTGGATCATGTTGGCGCAAAAGCTTGGCATAATAAAAGGGCACAGCAATGGGAGCACTATAGAGCATGGGTGCAGCATATAGCTTTGATTTCAGCAGAAATGACAAAAACAAATGAACAACCATGATAGTATGGCAACAAAAGCACTTCATATTTAATTCATACTATTTAAAAGCATTTTCTTGAAAAATATATAGTCTGGAGACACCTTTTTATTCTATAAACATTCCACACATTTTATAAATGTTGTGGCAGGACTGCCTCTTCACAAGGGAGCAGAACAGAGTTCTATTGTGACCGTTCCACCAGCATGCGGAGCAACAATTGCTTTTGAAATAATCAACGTACCAATCATGGTATTTTGGCTAGCTAAATTTTGTGCCCATGATTACACCTGTGTGTGAGTACTTGTGTCAGCTCTTTTGTTACCTGAAGAATACCGCTAAGGTCGTCACATCTCGCACATGATTGCAAGGTCGGGTTGGCATTTTGCTCTTCTTCATAAAATGCTGATGCAGAGAACATGTGATCATGCAGTTACGAAGGATCACATGCTCGATCCAAAATTAAATGCAATGAACTACATTTTTTGTGGCACTCTGCACATCTTCGTGGCTCTTAGCTGCACACATAGCCAGAACAGTCTTGCTTCTTTACAGTGCACCTTTGCTTATCACACACGAATCACTCTACCAATGACAAGACAGCATCATACAATAGGTGAGAAGCTTACCTGCCAGGGTAAGTAGTATTTCAGGGCTCGACTCAAAGGCAGAGGTAATGGAAAAAGCTGAGACGCGTATGTAGAACTTGGTCCCCTCAGGCAAGTCAGTGACTGCATTACAAGAAAATTAATTTTACATTTCACCCCTACTCTCGCATGGTCCAGTAATGCACAGGCAAGAGATTCACCAGGTCTCACCCACAAGTCACACATCAAGCACAATGTCCTTCGACGCATCAAACTTCACTTCAACACAGTATCTATCAAGGATGACAAAACTCCAGCCTTCGTGTAATAAGAAAAACAATGCCTTAAGTCACAACTCCTTCAAATATTTTAGAAACATGCATAATCATCCATTTATTTATTTTATTTTTTTATTTATTTTCAATACTGTGAGCCCTTTCGGGCTGTTACAGGGTGGGAAAGTTTACAACACTGGAGCTATATATATGCGAACAGCATAGAAAATATACAAACAGCATAGTACAAACAGCGCAATGCGAACTGAAAAACAAATGTATAAACAGCGCATAAGAAAATACAAAACAGCAGCATAGAGATGATGTTGTGCAAATAAACATAACAATAAGAATCTCAAAATTAGACACCGAGTGACTGAAGCTTTTCTTCGAAACTCGCGAGCGAATTCACACCTTCAAACATTTCACGGCTTAGTTTATTTCATTCTTCAATTGTTTTGACAAGCAGAGAATGCTTGTAAACATCAACTCTAGACACAATAGGTCTAACAACGTACGGTTGGGAGGACTGGGGTGAGACTCTGCCTGGAGGCCGCAGGTAGAGCCCGGGATCGATGTTTAGCATACCATTATACAGTTGATAAAAAAATTTTAGCCTGGCTATTTTCCTGCGTGAGGCTAAACTTGGAAGGTTTGCCTTATCGATCAACGCAGTGATAGATTCAGTCCTTTTTTACTTCGAAAAAATAAAGCGTGCAGCAAGACGCTGCACTCGCTCGATCTGCTTTATTAGAGTTAAACGGTAGGGATCCCACATAATACCCGTGTACTCCAGGGTGGGTCGAACAACTGTAGTGTAAGCCTTGAGCTTTATATCAGGATGTGCTTGCTTCAATTTACGTCGTAACATTCCCAGCTTTCGCTGAGCCGATCCACAAATGTTGGCAACATGCTCACTCCAACTTAAGCTGTGCGTGACAATAACACCTAAATACTTCAGCTTCGTTGCTCGCCGAATGTCGGTATTTCCAATTTTGTAAGTAAATTGCAAAGGTGATTGCTTTGTTATGACACTCATGCACAGTGATTTATCGAAGTTAATTTCCATGTCATACGCTACACACCAATCGTAAATTTTGTTTAACAATTCATTTCATAAAGATTTCATGAGCACTCTTTACTTGACAAAATAACAGTCGTCTGCAAAGAGGCAAACTTCAATCTGTGGATCCACATTAGCTGCAATATCATTGATGTAAAGCAAAAATAACAGAGGTCCTATCACAGAACCTTGGGGCACTCCAGAGGTCACGGGCAAGGAAGCTGAGTATTCATCGGCTACATCCACAAACTGCCGCCTGTTACATAAGTACGCCTCTATCCATTTTACGATCATGGGACAGACCGTATGTTTTCAGTTTTTGTATTAGTTTCACATGGCAGACTTTATCAAACGCCTAAGAGAAATCTAAGGTAATGACGTCAACTTGCTCTTTCTGGTTTATAGCATTTGTGAAATATTGTATTGCCTCAAAGAGTTGCGTAACAGTTGATAAGCGCTTGCGAAAACCATGTTGCTTGGGATAGAATAAATTGTCTTCTGCGTACTGGACCAAATATTTGCTAATGACATGTTCAAGGAGTTTACATGTGGTGCATGTTATAGAGATAGGACGGTAATTTTTTACTTTTAGCTTGTCTCCAGCTTTGAAGATTGGAACCACGTGGGCTATCAACCAGTCATCCGGTAAGGCGCCCGTTTCAAGAGATGCTGTAAATATTTCAACTAAAAAATTAAAGATCCGTTCACAGTAGAGATGCGCTTTAGAAACGCATTCGGTATTTTATCGGGACCAGAACTTTTCTTCACATCCAGATTAAGCAGGTGCGCTACAATTCCTTCTTCAGAAATGATCAGATCACTAGTACGTTCCTTGCTTACCTCAGGGTCTTCAACATAACATTCATTCTTGGTGGAAAACAGTGACAAAGTAGTTGTTAAATACCTCAGCCTTTATTCCTGGTTCACTACAAATTGTTTCATTGATTATTACACTATCTATCGTTGATTTCGAAGAAGACAAATACCTCCAAAATTTTTTGGGGTTATGAACCATGTAATCAGCCAGCATAATGGCATCGCGCATCTTTCAACTCTTTCCGTATTTGCGCACTAAGCCCTGCAATCGTTACAGCTATCTGAGGAACCTTTTTGAGTGCACGTCGCAGTCGGCGCTTTAAATTAATAATATTGAGGGTTACCCACGGGTTATGCTTTTCTACTCGTTTTACTTTTCTGGGAACGAATCGAGATGAACAGTTGGATACAAGAGACTTAAAGTACTGCCACGGTATGTTCACGTCCTTATCCCGTGAAAGCTTGTCGAAACCTAGTTCCAGGGCATCCAAAATCGACGTATCATCAGCTCATTGAAAATCGTACACAGAGGCTGTTCGAGCTTTGGTTAGTTTTTCATTCGTCACACTGAGGACATCTACTACTGATTTATGGTCTGATATCCCATCTTCAACAGTGACATCAACGCTAAAAGTTTTATCAGACAAGAATATTAAGTCTAAAGTTGACTGGCAATGTTCCTGTATTCACGTTGGACTTTCCACTACTTGTACAAGGTTGTAGTTTACCATTAATTCTAGCATTAGTTCAGTGTGCGAGCGATTAACGGAACCTGGAATTCTATTTTTCCAATCGACACGCAGTAAATTAAAATCACCCATAAGTATTATTCTGCTCCTTATATTTGTATTTGCACTTAAATAGGCATCAATTTTCTCAAAAAAGTCTAATGAACTTGTTGGTGCTCTGTATACAACACCTATGAGTATTGTAGCCTCGCTAAGAAATAACCTATACCAAATACTTTCATGTTCATCGATGTCCGGTAGCAATTCATACTTAATCTTTCTTTTTTTTTTTATCAATAAGGCAACACCACCGCCTCTACTGGTCCTGTCCTTGCGAATAACGTTGTAGCGAATGGGGAATACTTCCTCGCTGTTAATATCAGCGTGCAACCAAGTTTCCGATATTCCTATTAAATGAGGGTCATGTAGCAAAGACATACTTTCTAGTTGTTCATGCTTGTTAACAATGCTTCTGGCGTTAACATTTATAAGTGTTATATCCTGTGGCTTTTTGTGTCATGCACTGTCGCAAGACAGCAAAGCGGAATCTTTAGGTAATCGTACACGTGCCTGGGCGTGCAGACCCCATGTGTAGGCCGTTCCATCGATAAAAAGTCTGTCGTTAACAAGCTTGACTTTTGCGCCAGCCTGTTTATCTGATTGCGCAGAGTGCCACAGTTCTTTTCTTTTACATTGCGTTTCAGATGAGTAGTCATGTGAACTGCTTATGTCTGTTCCTTTCAGTTTTCTGCAGTTCTGAAAGATCGCTTCTTTTTCCTTGTAGTTATAAAGCTTCAAAATAAGCGGTCTATCTCGATCCCTCTTTTTTTGCCCCAGTCTGTGAATTCTTTCTACTGACGTTACGTTGACACCGAGGCGATCTAAGAAAATACCCTTCACTACTGAGCCTTCAATTGCTTCTTTTGTTTCATTGAAAAAGCCACTTCAGAACTGCACACTGTATCAAATTAAAAAAGACAGTGATGCCTTAAAATACAAAAATGTTGTTAACAATAGCATAACCAATTCCCTAGATATGCCAATTAAAAAGACATTATAACCTACATCAACTCATTAGGTCCTATGTCAGCTGCATTAGGTCCGAAATGCTACCTTTTTGTTATATGTAAGCGTATGGCCTGACAAGTCACTTATCCCAGTACTAATGACACCATTTCTGATAGCTCCAAGATGTCTTTTTATTTATTGTTTTGCTAAGGTAGCAAATATTCTTGTTCTGTGCTTATGCTCCTCTCGATGCCAACAGACTGGAGGCCTTGTTGAGCTGTACGGTGGCTTTTAGCATTATGTGGCACCATATATGGCATTATATGGCATTATATGGCAAAGAGGGCAGCATCTGCCTTGGGTTTCTCAATTGTTCAACTTCATTTGATATGAGGTTGACGTGCGGGGTCACCACAAAAACAGAATAAGGAGACAAAAAAAAAAAGAGGGGCAAGGCCCTGACTGACTGGTGTACTCGCTGCCAGACATGATGTTGGTGCTGCGTGCCCACGGCTTGTCTGGTGACCGGTACTCGACGCAGTAGAATGCGATAGGCACCGACGTGTTGACTGGTGGCAGCCACGTGACCAGCACCCCAGCAGGAGTCTCGCGTACCGTCACATTGCGCGGCGCAGACGGCTTGGGACCTGGCAATGGAGACGGTGTAGGAGGGGAGGAGGACGAGGAGGAAGAAGGAGGGAGCCAAGGGGCTGCGTGTCAGGCCGTGGGGCTCTGCCCCTGGACCCACTGGTCAGAGAGAGTGCACACGCTGTACAACGCAGTGCGCTACACCTAAGATGTGACGAGAGATGAAACTTTAACAGCTTCCCTATTACAGTGAGAACTCCCCAGACAATGTAGCAAACACTTGTTGCCTGTCCCGAATATGGCTGTGAATGACAGGCAGGCTGCCTAATGGCTAGTGCTAAATTTAACAGCAGGACACCAGCTGAACACGAAGGCTTCTTTTTAATCCACTATTGTAGAATTTACGACCAACGTGTAACATTTTCATCTTGTGTACCTCGTTTTCTTGTCTGTCTTTTAGTGATGCATGCCCTACGCACTGTCCGTTGCTGTCATTATGAGGGGGCAGTCACCTAATCAAGCTACTTATTGTAGTAGCATTTCGTGACTGCTCCTTTCTTTCATTGTTAAATGAAAGATAGATAAAGTATTGAACTGAATTGAAAACCTATTACTGGGCACTTGGGTTAACATAACGTCAATGGAATGACCCATCATAGAGCATTTCGGATTTTCTATAACCCAGGCCTATATTCAAGGCTTTAATGGATGCGTTATTCACTCCTCATGCATTTGTTCTTTTTTCCATTCCCTCTGAACAGAGTAGCAGGCTAGACAATCTCAGGCCAACCTCTCTGCAATTCCTTTAATAAATTCTACTCTCTTCTTTAATTGTGGAAGCACACGGAGTCACAGAATGCTGCCAATGAAATGGAAAAGATTGAAATTGGTTCAGCCTGATAAGAATGGGCTGGCACAAGACAATAGTGATCGAGGTGACTTTGTGAGGCACCTGTTCTGCAGCAAAAGAAAATTGGCGTCAAGTGATTACGTTGATGACTGTGACAGCACAGCCTATGCAAAGAGTGAAAGTTACCAAAAGTATTCACTAATTATGATCGCCCTAAACATTTTAGAAACATTGAGCAGGAATAACCTGTTTTCTAACATTGCTCATTCTCAAAAGACAAGGCGTGCAAACACGGGCACAAGAAAGGAGTCAAGACACCACTGTGGTGTCCTGACTTACCAACTAGCTCTTACCACCACTTACCAACTAGGTCATCTCTCTGTTATTCTAAGCTAATGTTGCTATCCTCCTTCTTTGAGGTTGTTTGACAAACCTATATAAGTCACTTGTTAACCCTGTATCATAATAAAGCTGATTTTCTTGTTAATTGCTGTAAATGTTGCTGACATCTGTTGTGCGCCTATTTCGTGATCTTGATTTAGGATCCTTACATATATTGTTCCATGGATCCCAGAAGGGGCTTGAGTATACATTATATACATTCCATATTGAAATAAGCTTGAAACTTGAAAAGCACGCACACACAGGCAAACATGAACTGATCTCACTCGATGGCTGCAAAGAAACAATGGCTGCAAACACCTCGGGCAGAGGTAACCAAATGCTTTGGGCAGCCTGTCACTTCCCCGCCTCTCAGAAAGTTCAGATTACGTAACCTCCAACACCTCAAGGCACCTGGGAACACAGTGCACATAAAGCCATAAGCCATCTTGGCTCGTCCAGACTTTGTATCCATTACAGATAGCCCCCATGGCGGGCTAGTTAGAGGTGGAGACCTTCGCTCACTTGCCACCAGTTTTCACTGAGGCCCCCCCACATTTCACAGCTGAATGACAAGATTAATTGAAATGCTACTACACAGGTTCACTATATGCCCTGAAAATAACGAATGTGTTCCCAGGAATAGTGCTCAGTTATTGACATATAACGCTCGGACTAGTATACGACAGCTAGTGCTTTTTGAGTCACCGGAGAATGCTTTGTTATCAATGGGGGACCAATTTCAGTCACAATGCATCTCAAGGGCGTTCGCTGCCATCATGTACCACAGGACATTGGCACGGCGTCTCCGGTGCTCAGAAGTTGCACAGAAAAACGCTGGCAGCTATGTGTTATGAGCATCACATTTAAATTGCTCAGCAATGTACACAGATAATGCACAGATAAACATGACACCGCTGACTGCTACGTAAGCTTGTTGTGTTCAATCTCTCCTTTGCATATTTGCTATTCAGCATGGCTTTTCATCTTTTCACTTTTTATGCAGGATGCGAAACAATTAGGCAAGACATTATTGAAATGACCATGGTGGAGTGTTATTATTATTATTATTATTATTATTATTATTATTATTATTATTATTATTATTATTATTATTATTATTATTATTATTATTATTATTATTCAGTGAACTCTGGGGCAGCGACTAAGGGTTGTCATTTCCTATGAATGAAAGAAGGGCAACGGATCAAAGGACCCATTTCTTCTGTTAGGGACAACCATACGAAGACAACAAATAATGAAGCCAAGGAAAGCATAGGTGGCACCATTTGCCATTTTTAACTGAAGGGTAGTAATTATGAGGTAAATGGAAAATGAAAGTGGATAAAAAACAACTTGCCAATGATGGGGACCGAAGCCACAACATGGCATCATGTAGCACAGATCACAAAGCATTAGCCAATGCCATCCATAGCCGTGGTGGTGAACGTGGGATATGCTTTTTGCTGGATGGCATCGTGTAACGCATGAGCTGTGCTATATGACACCATATGGCAAGAAAAATGTGCCACATTTGCTGCCATGGCCACAAGTGGCACTGGGTAACACCACCAGAATTACACATGCCCAAGAAAGCGGACAAGGAAATGGTCACCGCTTTAGCTGATCAGTTCACAGTGCCTGGCATGCCTAATGCAGACGTTCCGGGTTTGGTCCCCACTGGCAGCAAGTTGTTTTTCATTAACTTTAATTCTTCTTGATCTCATCATTACAACACTACAATTAAACCATAAACAATGTCCCTTAGGCATTGTTTAGGCAACAAAATTAACCATAGCTGCTACTTTCCTAATAAGATTATTTTTTAAAAAAGTAAATATATAAATACATAGTAGGCTACGACATTTAAGAGCATTTCTCTCTCTTCTTCTTTTTTTTTTTTCAGCCATACAAGCACCTTTCGTAGGTGATAAGTGATGATGCACTTCCCTGAAGTTTTCTACTGTTACACACTGACGTCATGTTGATAAGTCTATCAACTGTGTGTGCGGACTGATACCAAGAGAGCGCCCCGAGTTTGAAGTGAACATTCAGGACCAGTACGATTGCAGTAACCAGTCGTACGCAACCTCTCGCCATCCTTGTTAGATTTTCTTTCCTGCTGAGCAACAAGGAGTTAACTAGCGGAATGTTGCGCATTGATGAAGTCCAGTAAGCCTGATAGATGGCCATGGATATCACATTGCGTGAGGTGGTGGTGGACCAGCACTGGTTTCTCATGCATCCAGCAGCAGGCACACTGAGCAGCATGGTTGAGGGGGAAAGGGCCAGAGGGAGCAAGAGAGAACAGACAGAAAGGCACACACACACAGAGATCCACGAAGGAGCTAGCCCCGGCACCATCCCAACAACGGGCACAAGAATGGAGGAGGAGATGGGCAGTCTGCAACACAAGAAACCAAAAGAGGACACACAAGCAAGCTTCGTAAAGAACTCAACAACAGAAAGGCCGCAGCATGCACGCAAAGAAAATTTAAAATAAATAAATATACAAATAAGAAGACGCAATCTGACGCAGGAGAAGAAAGAAACAATAACAAAGGGGAACAAGAAGAAGGTGGCATTCATGTAGCAGCAGAATGAAATACATACAAAGTCCAGAAGCCCATGCTAAATGAAAAAGAAAAACAGAAACAGACAGAAAAACGTAATGACGACCGTGACACCAAGGCTTGGATAACACATTATAATGTTTGCCTGTGAGGCAAGGACAACACGAAAAGCATGTGCACAGTACAAGCAAGTGATTGGGCAGTAAAGGAGGAAGTGCGGTTCGTTACTCATTGGCTTATTTTAATCATTATAGAACCACTGTAGCTAAGAGTAGTCATCTTGAGATTTTGAGAAGTACGTACAAGCGACAATGAGATAAGATTTCCTTTTACTGTCCTTATGCTCAGCGGAAAAAACAAAGTGGAATGGCCTATACACTGCTGTAACACGTTTTCTCTGGCCAGGATTATTCAAGCGTCTAATTGATCATACGTATGGTGGACAGCAGATGGAAGCTTTAATTAATGAACAGTGTACAAGAACCTGAAGCCTTTTGTTGGAACACTGGTTGCAAGCTGAGGCTTTCTTCGTTCACAATGTTGATCAATTGTGGTGAAATGTTGACAGTAGAGCTTAAGGAGAGACCCTGCTTTAGATACATATTTCTTTATTTTTGAGCAGATTTTTATGAAACTTTTGCAGATTATGTATTTTTAAGTCCTGATTTCAAATATGCAATTATTTTTATTGTACAATTTGCTGTTTTTAAAATATCAGACATCTCATGTATGTTGTTAGGAGCAAGACTTATTTATAAGTTTTGAGAGTTATAGTGCAAATCAGCAAATCACAATAGCCTGGAATGAATACTGTATGCAGTGAAACAAGAATGAATGTTCTAAGCCCATTTGAACAAAAGCTATGGTATGTTAAACATTCCCAGCTTGATCCCAGTTTGAACCAGCTTGACATCGCTCGCTTGCAAATGTTCAATGTACAATAACTTTTGTTCAAATCGGTTTATAAATCCATTCTTGTTTTGCTGCATACAGTATTCATTCCAGGTTATTGTGATATACTGATTTGCTTTCTAACTCACAGTTAAGAAATAAATCTTGCTCCTAACAATACAAAAACTATTTAGTAGCTTCAAAATTACACATTGTATTAGAGCAATAATTGCATGTTTGAAATCAGCACATGAATATACATAAGCTGTGAAAGTTTCATAACGATATGCTCAAAAACAAAAAAACGTATTTCTGAAGCACAATCTCCCTTTAATCTCAAAATGCCTGCTCATAGCCACAGTGAATTCACAGTCAACACTACTGTCACGTCCACTGCACAGCAAAGTACTTTCCCGGTGATCTTTGGTTGCTCACGTCCTGTATCAGCTGACTTCGTCCCATGCCTCAGGACCCCCAGTGTCACGATTACACCAACCCTCTCCTACTGCTAGGTTTATTTCCCTCCAAATGAAAATAGGTTGCTGGCTACCTCTTCTATGCACCACGTGGCATGCCAAAATTTACCTATTCCTTGTTAATCTCAAGTGGAATCCCAGCCACCTACTTTTGATCCGTAATCGAAAGTTCCAGTTTCTTGTATCTGAGTATCACACCTTATACTCATTCCACTGCTTCTTGTAGAGTCCCTAGCTTCCTGTCAAGTTTTTTCGTTATCCTCAAAGTACTTTTCTTTTTTTAAGTTTGCATTTATTTGAATACCTTAAAGAACCTAAAAAAGGGGATTACTAGAGAATCACTGAGTGAATGCATATAAGAACATATAATCAAAAAAAAGTTTGTGGGGTTGGCTGCACATTACAGCCTTTCTCGGCAATACCTAGTAGCCTGCCAGGTACAAGCAATTTCTTACCTGTCGGGGTCCTGTTCACGGTGGGGATGTAGGTTGAACCATACGCATCTGTCGGGTAGGCGCCTTCAATGTAGTTCCACTCTGCACACGCACAAACCATCAACACAAATACAGTCGAAGCCAGAGTGCCAAAATATAATATAAGGCAGTAATGTCCACTTTTTTTCCCTGAGATTTCAGCGCGTAAGGCATGCCATTTAGTGTCGAAGTTCATCTAAGTTCTCAAGCACAGACAGTGAGTTTGTTAAACACTGTTACTTAACAGGCTAACATAGCAAATACAAATAGATGAAACGCACTACAAAGAAAGCCATCCGTCATGTAGCTGGGGAAAACCACAGAGTACTCATTGCCCCACTATTTACACATTTTTGCATTATTCCCCTTTGCAGCTTCCACATATGTAATTCAGCGCTCAGACAGAAACGAAGCCTTAGATTTTTCTGTCGGAACACAGCGTACAATAGGACTTGGGATAAAAACTAGGCTTGTGTAAATAGTAAATTTTACGTTCAAAGTTAATTGTAGTGATCTTGTCAAATAATTTCGAAGTGAATTCGAATAGTGTATATCATATTGTAAAGAAAAATGAGCATATTTGTCATGACCCAACTTCCCCGCACAATATTTTTTAAAGTTGACAGAAGGCATGTGCAAATGTCATTATTTTTGGTTCAAAGGGAAGTGGAAGAAATTTTGAATAGTAGAAGGATTTGACTTTCTGTAGAATGCAAGTGATAACCTGTAAAATACATTGTCTTAAAATTTATTATATACTTAGAGCATATAAGACGGTATAACAAGCTTTTAAACGTAAAAAAATGATGAATCGATGTGAGGGTAATATGTTACTTTAAAGGGCCCTGGCAACACTTTTCCAGCATGGTCTGAAAACGCTGCCGATCAGTAGTCGAGGCTCCCGAGAACACGCGAGCCAAACATTATAGCGCAGCACGCGGTCTGGAATTTACCATAAATCCTCAGTCAGCTAAAAATCGCTTCCCTATCTCTCGACAAATGATGCTATTTACTCAAAATCACTGCGTCATTGACTCAAGTTCCACGCCATTGGCTGACTTGAGCATAGCGGGCTCGGTAGTTACTGTGGCCGCCGCCGGAGGCCGCCACGTGTCTGTGCGATCGCACTGAAAATAAATTGCATGTTCGAAGAAAAAAAAGTTCCCAAGGTCACGAGGCACGCGTGATGTACCTTCTTCCGTGTGCCATCCCTCCCTGCTTAGCTTCCAGCGCTTTCGTCGGGATGAGAGAACAGAAAAAGCAATTACAGTGTGCAAGAAATCTTTGTAACTCCACTCGTACTGGACAGATTTTTAAAAAATTTGCGGTGGTCAATTAGTGAAGCAATAAGCCCCTTTAGTGAAGCCATTCCATGGCTACTAGGAAAAGTGTTGCAGGGCCTCCTAACCTTGAAGTGTGGTGGCTTCGCGGCAGTGTGGATTTCCCCTGAATAGGTGTGTTCACGGCATAGCACCCCTGCACTGCAGCGAAACCACCTTTACAGGGGGCTACATTCGTTCATTTCGAATGTACTTCGAAATTTCTAATAATTTAAATTCGTGTTGAAGCGAATTTGAATACTGTAATATTCGTTCAAATATTTGAAGTGCTCGAATATTCGCACAAGCCTAATAATAACACATTAATAACCACCACAAAATGCCAGAACGTTGGTTGTACATACACACATTTAAAGGGATACTGAACAAAATTTTCACCGCCGAGATAAATGGCCCAATTGAAAGATTGGGTGCTGAAATTTGTTGAAACAACCTTCATTTCAGCCAGAGACTAGCAGAAAATAATAAATTTAATGCATTTTTCGCAAATTGGCGCGTCTAGCGGCCGCGCCGCGAACTAGAGAGGAAGTGACGCGAAACTCGGCGGATACTGACTCGTCAACCGTGCTCGCTGCAAAATCGCTTACCAATCGACATCGCAAGCCGCCACCCGCTGCCGCGCGTCTCTCTCAAAACGTGTTCTCACGGTCGGGAAGGTGTTCTTGAGAGGAGAGGTGGAGAAAGGGAAGTGGCAGGGCAGGAGAGAGCGTGCCGGTTGCCCCCCTCTTGCTGGAGCATTTGACGTCACGGCCGTCGACAAGCGCAGTGGTGTGCAGCCGCCGCGCTATCACAATCCACTAAAAATACGGCCAACTGCTCGATATTACGTGAAATAAGCGCTGTTTATAGGAACAGTCGTGTCGTCAAGAGTCGAATGCAAGTGTTTTCGTAGCTTTTTCAAATTTTTGTTCAGTATCCCTTTAATTATGAGCAAATGCTCTGCCACAGGCTTTCAAAACTTTTAAACCGCCTGCTCTAAGATAAGATAGATACCAATTTTTTTTTATGTGAAAAAAAAAATAAAATAAACTTGAACTGACTTGAAATCAGTTCTGTGGAAGCCCACAAGGTTGAGCAAGGCTCATGAAAGGGAAAAGACTAACGCAATTGAGGTATTAAATTTAATCTTCAGCAAGATTCTGGAGGTTCACTTCTAGCACTTGACCATACATGCAAATGAAGCGTCAAACCTTGTGCCCAAGTAAGATGTACCATCTGAAATAAGCTCTTGGGCTAAACCGTAGTGGTCATTATTGTCTAAATGTTGGGAAGCCTGCTTGTACTTAATTAGCAGTCGTGTAACCCTAAATTTGTTCATGGAAGAAAGAGGGCGAGTAGACTCCATCACACAATCTATGTTTGATACTAAGCCCTCATGAGCACTGAATCAGAGGTACCCTTATGAAGCCCCACTGCAAATTTTGGCTACATGCTAGATGTCCTAGGGAGCATTCTACAACAAGAATTTTCATCAGCTGATTCATTATTAGAGAAAATAGGAGAAATTGAGAAGTCACATCGCTATAACGTCGGGAGGTGATCTTCACTGGCAATGTAGGTACTATCTCCAGCCTCGACTACAGTCCGCGAGCATCGTTTTCACTCTTCCTTCTCTGTAGTGGAAGTGAGGGACCACACATTCATGTCATAAGTACTTCCTTTGTTTGCTCCCCCTCCTGCTCCGCACCCTGATCATGCACCATGTCCAGGCAACACTGGCCTGCTTAAATCCAATCCAATCCTGCTTAGCAGCCCGATATGTAACTGCCTGTGCCTGAAATTTGCTGTCAGAATTTGATTTGTTTTCCTTTTATGCATAATGATCGCACCTCGAACATGGCACACGACACCCATGACGATTTTCAGGTTCCCACAAGTGAAAGCACGGCCTTCGAGATCTGTATTTGCAATTTGCAGATGGTACCTCTGTCTTATCTTATACCAGGGTCACACAGTGCACTGATGACGTTAGCCCACTTGATCAGGATCAAAATTTTCAAGTGATTGGCTCCCCACTGCAGCTTGCAAAGGGGCCAATCACGGTCAAGAAATGCTATCAGGTTTAGGCTCGATCACGATCAAAAGTGACCGTGTGACACCGCTATTAGATTATTGCACATGTAGAGACCAAGTAAGGCCTCCAAGATCTGGATCTGCTGCCCAGAGCTGTTGTGTTGGCTTATCACTGGATTTGCTTTCATGCCATGCTTCCCAAGGTCTGATCGTGTTGTCTTTATGTTTCTTGTGTTTGCGAGCCGTCATAATGTGCCATGCCACGAACAAGAGCAAGAATTCTGAGAAAGTCCACATGCACGTACACATCGTTTTCTTCTGACGGGAGAACTTTGCTGCCTCCATATCGAATTTTGGTGCCTTTAGAGGAAGGCACCCCCCTCCCTCCACTTTGCTGGTAATTTTGACTTTCTGGGGGAAGGGGGGGGGGGGGGCTTGATCAGAATCTTACAGCAATCCGTGCCCAAAAATCAAGAAACACTCAAATTGCATGATAGCAGTAAGCGGAGTCGTCAGTCATTGAAGGTAAGTTCACAGGAGTCGAGTCTGTACACTATTTATCCATTACTTGAGCAGCATAGTGTACTGAAAGGTTCTTGTGTACATTTGAAAATTCAAAATAGCATTTGTGTCACATATGTGCAATCTGATTCAGTAATACTTTTGCTATAAAATCAGTCACAACATGCGAGAAAATACAATAGGTGTGCCTTGCATCAAGTGGTAATAGTGATAATGTAGTAAAGAAATGGTCACTGGCAAAGAGATGCGTGATAATATGGCCACAGCAAGAACTCACTGGTAGTGTTTGCGCGCACAATGTCGCTGTATAGTCCATCTCCAAAGGCATTGCGTGAGAGCACCTGGAACTCATACTGGGACTCAGGTTGCAGATTGTGAATGGTCAGAGTGATGGCGTTGTCCGGATACACCCGGATAGTGCGCCACTCGGCATCGCCTTGCCCCACCAGCCGGTACCTGCGCAATCGGCACACAACATTAATTAGAGATAACAGATGATGATGATCACATAGATGATTAATAATAAAGAATTTATTTGCACTGTGGTGGATGTTTCAACAACATGGTAACCACTAGCCACTAGCCATTAAGGGACAAGAAGAGAACAGAGTGGGTCAGGGAAGAAACAGGTGTTAATGACATCTTAGTTTAAATCAAGAAGAAATCGACATGGGCAAGGCATGTAGTGCGAGGGCAAGACAACCGCTGGTCATTAAGAGTAACAGACTAGATTACAGGAGAAGGCAAGCGTGCGATGAGGAGACAGAAAGTTAAGTGGGCAGATGAGATTAAGAAGTTTGCTGCGGCCACAACAAGCACAGGACCAGGTTGACTGGCCAAACATGGGAGAGGCCTTTGCCCTACAGTGGGCATGGTCAGGCTGATGATGATAACCACTAGCTGCAAAGGACTTCATGAGTTTGTCACATACCATATGTTGGCACTGCACGCACAAACATCGTGGCTGATCAGAACATCTGGATATCCCCTCTGGATCCACACATGCTCATATGTGAACCTTTTCCTTACTGTGTCCGAGGATATCAATCAGTCTGATCAACAGTTTTTCAGCATGCTGTTAAACATTGTTCTCAAGTCTTCCATAAGCAATGCCACACATCAAATGCAATGAAGACTTAACTGTAGCTCTTAGTTGCATCTGGCAATTTTCAAGTCATTGGGGGAATCTCAAAAAGCGAAACTTCAACAGGAGGTATCGTTGAAACCGGTGTACAGTGCTCTTAGCACTTTTGCCAACCAAGCAACAAAATATTTTCAGTTTGGTTGACTTCACTACAAAATTAAAGAAAAAAATTGTAACGCTTAAAGTAACAGAGAGCTGAGCTAGTTGGTAAGTATTCATGTTAAAGAGATAAGGCATGCAAACACGGACACAAGAGAGAAGTCAAGACACCACCAACGCCGAGTTTGTGGCGTCTTGACTTCTCTCGTGTCCCTGATTGCACACCCTGTCTCTTTAAGAAAAAAAATAACAGCGACAGTAGAGACACAGGAGCTTCTGTCGTGTTGTCTAATTTCCCACTCTGACATATACTATGCTTTAACGATTCACAAGCAGCAATTCACAATTGATTCACAAGTTCCTGTTTGTGCTCAAGTTCGTTTGTGCACGATCATGCAACCAGTTGTCTTATTCAAACATGCAAAACAGGGCTCCATTGCAGAAGCCACTAGTACTTTTGCCATCCCCAACTCCACCATATGTTAAAATACAGACCAAAAATCAGCGATAATGAAAGAAGCACCAACCAGAGAACGTAGGTCTGTGGGTGGCCTCCATCGTAACCTGGAAGCCACGAGACAGTTGCCGCAAAGGCGCTAGTGTTCACCGACACATTGGTGGGCGCGTGTGGTGTCGTGCCTGCAAGGTAGTCGACACTCATTCACTGTCAAGGCACAACAGTGAACTTCATATACACACAACTACAGTTTTCTAAGTGGAACTTCATAAAGACATACTGGAAGTGGTAAAATATCAAAGCCAAACGTTAGGCCCTCACAGAATGTGCTTTTTCTTTTGAAAAAACTATAACTGCCACATGAGCTATTAAAGACTTTTCTCGTCATAACTGCAGCATGACATACATTATATAGAGTGCACTAGTACAATGGTTTTAAGACTCCGACTAAGTTCTGTTCAAACTACTGCAAGCAAGTCACATTTTATGCTAATACCATTTGTTAGTCCCACACTATGAGGAAATTTTTTTGAATGTATGTTTTTATTCTGCACAATATTCACCCTTGAAGTTGCTGCGTTTTGTTGGTCACATGTACGCCTAATTATGTACTTCTTAAAACTGTGTTTAGTATCTTTTTCTATGCAACTTTCTTTTATTTGTTGCTAAATATGTATATTATTCTGTATTATTCACTCCTGCTTAGGCCAAGCATCGACTTGGAGTATTTTGAAATAAATAAATAAAAATAAAGAAAGAAAGAAATCTGAATTCTTGCCTGGCCTACAACATAGCCTCTAAACATAGCCTAATTAAAGGTTCCAGTCTGTAGTAGCTTTTGAAGCATACACAGTTATCATTTAAATGAGAAGGGTTATGCATTAACAAGTAGAAAAATGAGCATTTGCATTGAGCCCGTGCCTTGGAATCTTTGTTCCTGTGTGTACATTTAGGGTGAACAGAGGTGTACATATGATATAGTAAATTTAGTAAACTGTCAAATAGTAGTCTCTAATATTAGCATAGTGTTAGCAAAAGACATTTTACTAGAGCTGTGCGAATAGCAAAATTTTGGGTGCGAAGCGAATTCAAATGTTAAAGTATGAGTGCTAATCAAATGGAATATTGTTCTACAGTCAAACCTCGTTAATACGTACCCGCTTTAAACGTACTAACGGTTAAAACGTAGCTGCGACGAATCCCCGACCGAGTCCCATAGAGCCCAATGCATTCGCTGATCGCTTAAGCCGTAGTGGTTCGCCCTGTGCCTACCGGTTAGTGCGTACCCTGCGTACCGCGATAACTTTTTGTGCCATAAAATTTTACTGTGCTGCTCAACTTCCTGACGCCAGAATGTGCCACCAAAGGTCTTCCGCCTTTTTGAGAAGTGCGCAGGTCAGTCAATCCCCGATTCCGACTTCCGCGCGATTGCGGCGACGCCTTTGCGGGTAAGCATCGGGAAAGAACGAAGGCGAGGTGGCGGCCACCGACGAACACGCCGACATGACTTATCGCCGACAACCTTATCACAATAAGTATCTTCAGCTATCTGCTCGGGCACGCGTGCGGCGCAGCGCTACTTTTTAAGCCTACTGCACGCTTTTATTAGGCGACAACCTGAACGCGCTGGGCCGCCGATCGCTGCCGCTTCGTTGTGCGCGGCCGTCTTCAAGGCTGAAGTTGAATTAATGGCTTCAGCCATGTACCAACTAGCCCGACAGCAAACGCTACTAAGCCGTCATAAGGCGCGCACCGCTTTGTAGAACCGAAAGCAGATCGCTGTTGCGTAGTTAGCGTTGCGGGTCGCGGGCGCCGAGAAACCTCGCTGCATTGACGCTATCACACTAAACGCACGTGTACGATACTGCATGCGTAGTGCGGTTGTAACCATACTGCAAGCTTTTATTAGGCGACCACACAACGCGCCTCCGTCCGCTGCCAGGACCGCTAGAGCATCGCGGAGTGCGCATCGCTTGCATGAAGCTCGTCATCGCTGCGTTAACCGAACAAGCTACTCGCCGCATCTGTGCACGATCTGGAGCGAAGTGGGTACGAACAACATTCCCACGATAAATGCGCGCGTGCGGCACAGCAAGCGGCCCGGTAGTGACGGCGTGAGCCGAGGCGACGCGCTGCACGCAACTAGCCGGGAGACGATCGGCTCCCGGCTCCACGCGGCCGTACCGCGTTTCACTGGAACTGTGTCAGTTTTCGTTTAGTGGCAGATCGCGGTTAAACGCACGCACATATACCGCGGAAATCACACTGTCCCTTCTGTCGCTATGTCGGTCACTGCGTTGACCACGTATCAGGGACCCTGCAATAGTTTCGAAATGCTCTTCGGCGTCGCCACTACGCGTTATCGGGCGGTCGTGCGAGTGTGCCAGGATGTTTTCTCCACTTTGGAAAAAAGAAAGAAAAGGTTTTGCGGTGGGTACTTTAGGCAATATTTGCTGTGGCACTCTATTTATTTGGGCGATGGCGCACGCAGATGCAAATTTGTACTTGGTGTTTAATGCGTACTACCGTTTAGTGCGTAGTTATGCCGCGTTCCCGGCAGGTACGTATTAACGAGGTTTCACTGTAGTACTTCAAAGCAAAATTACAGACCCTAAGCGTATTCTTATGAGAAAGGAACATGAAAGCGTTTTGCTTTGGCTAGGCTGGTGAAGCGCTGCAGGGTTGCCGCGAAGTGGTGCTCCCTAGTTGTCTTATAAAGAATGAGGCAACGCAGAGGCCGAATTGTGTCTATTTACATGATTTGGTCCACCAATGTGGTGTCGACAACACTTCACATGTGAAAGGAAAAGACGCTATTTCCTCAACCTCTCCTCCTCCGTCAACTCTTGTGGAGGCCCAAATGATGTGGCAGACAAAGGCACGCTCCCTTCAAGTAGGGAGTTCTCATTTGTTGCATGGATTTCCCTCTCCTACCCCGCGGCTGCGAGTGGATTCTGCGGCGGTTGTTGGCATTGGCATCAGTTCCGGTGGGAGAGGTCACGTGTTTTCCGTGCACGGCTTTTGCGGACGCCAGACGAGTGCGCGCTTTTGCAAACCTGGCCAAGTAATGCTTTCGTATTAAAATGAAGGGCAAAACATGGCCAAACAGAAAGCAATTCCTTTTGCATGGTAACCCGTAGACCTGGCGGCAGCGCGCTGTCCGTTGCGTGAAAACAAAACTGTGCTGCTAGCTTTCGCATAGTAATGCTGGTGACGTAACGTGCAGTAGTGTCATGAACCTGGATAACTCATTATTTCGCCATTTCAGGGTGATACTAATGAATTTCATATTTCAGGCTGATTACGCGGCGCCAAGACATTATTCGGAAAGCACGTTTCGCAAAACAAGTTGATAGAGTACGAAACCCAAACCACGTTCGCGGCATTAGCAACAGCCGACCGCCAGTGGCAGATTTTCGGGTGTTCATTTTGTGCTCGTGAAATTTGCTCCCAGGGAAGTGAAAATGGTGACGCGCCTTTCTCATTATGAACACTCATATCAAAGGAAAGTTATTTCGCACACCGAGTGCAGCTACATCACGTCTATTTCATGTGCCTGAAACCTGTTATGTGAGTGGCACAAACTAAGGAGGTCCTCAGTTGCGCGTTATAGGGGTTACTTTGTAACAAGCAGATCCGCGCGTGCGAAACTGCCCTGTCTTTGGATCACACAGCGCACTAGAGGAGTGTAGTTACTCGCTACTAGTGCTACGCAGCAGCCCTAACAGTCAGAGCTGTGACCCCCTATCCCGCGGTTCGCGTAAGTTGCGACCGCGGCGGGTTTCAGGCCAGTGGTAACAGAGACGAGTTCTTTGCCTGACACAGTTTATTGTGTCAAAAGCGCCACCAACGCAACAAAATACAAGGTAAGAACGAAGCGGCGGAGAAGTTCCGCACGACAACGTGAAAACAACAGCAAAATGGGAAGCACACGAGATTTAGAGCGATAAGGTTCAACTCACCTCTCGTGGCTTCGCAGTCCGGCCCTGAGGCAGTAAGTTACCTCACAATAGACCGGGCGTTGCGCAGGGGGTGATGGCGTCTGGGTGGCTCCCGACTCGATCAAGCTGTGGTCGTCACCGCTGCTCGAGACGAAAGACAAGGCGGTCCCCAAGAAAGCCGCGCGCGTCTCTTGGGGTTGGAGAGGAGTCTCTCCAGAAAAGGGCAAGGAGGGAAAACGGGGCATCTCGACTTCGGCCAGGGAGCAGGGCGCGAAGGGCTGCGGGAGCGGCACGTGCCCTCTCCCACGCAACCCCCCTCGCCACTGCGCGTACAAACGTAGCGCGAAGCCGAGGTGCCGCCGCCTTGAAGACAATGGGTTGCATGTGCAACCCCACAGCGTTGACCGGGAAAAGTTTCTACAGGCCGAAATAGGGAAAATATCCGGACTTAGATTACAAGCTTGCAGACATTCTCAAACAGCTCTGTGTAGACAGAGGTCGTCAATGTAATGGCCCTTGATGCGGCACGTGATCGAGGTGTATCCAGAAGTGACCTTAACGACAGCAAAATTGGATAGGGAAAGGAACTGCCAACAGAATAAAGTTCACTTTCCATGAGGGTGCATTTTGCTTGCAACCCCCCTCCACCTTTATTTTTTTTCATGTGATCGTCAACATAGGAGCATGCTATAGCTTTAAAATATCATTTAGAAGTGCTGTGATTTGATTTTTAGCGAATGAAACCATGATATTTATTTTCCAGAAGTTCAAATACTTCGAAAAGTAAAATTTCAGTGGGAATCGAATAGCAAACACTATTCGAAAGATATTCTAAAGTACGGATATTCGCACACCTCTACATTGTACCATATCTTGCCTACTTCTTGAGTACTCATAAATAAATACTTGCCTAATTCAGCAAAAATGTCAGCTGAGAGGTGTAAAAACACTGAAAATGTTCAGTTCGAATGCAATTAAGACTGCATTTTAAAATAAGGATAGTTTACAAATAAACCACTCTGATTCTAACTAGAAAAAAACTCCAGGGAGTTGAATCCACAGTGATAGTATAAGGGATGACGTACTCTCAACCAGCAAAAGCGTGCTGGTGACCAAGGTGGCAACGTCGTTTTGCAGCACGCATTCGTATCGTCCGTGGTCTTCCTTCTGCAGGCTCCGAATGGTCAGCTTTCCCTTGCTCACGCTGTGGCGATTCTTTGGTAGCTTCTTGCCATCCGCCTGCATAATGCGTCAGCAAAACTGTCACTGCACTGTTCTTACAACTGTCTCCCATTTGTGTGTTCTTGCGCATCTTGCAAAGACGGTGCACATGATGGTCGTGCATAGATTTGTATATTCACGAGTAGAATGATTCATACTAGCTCCAGATTAATTGCAAAGGTTTACGATTAAGAGTGACAAAGGGTGTCAGCAGACATGAGCAGGAGTGAGTACTGGCTAATTGGAGTATGAATGAATGATAGTAAAGGTCGATTTGAGTGGATGCACGAACTCGTCGGACTGTAGGCGAGAGTCGGTGGACACAAGTATGTGTTTCAGTGTAAGAGAATGGGAGAATAAATAGGGCAAGAAAGAGAGCAAGATCATTATTTATAAGGCACACTAAAGGCAACCAGAAAGTCAAGCTGTAGTGAAAAATCAATGCTCTACGATGCCCAACGCAAAACCTTAAGCCAAAAGTGGAGCACTGATAACATAGGACAAGAGTGGCACCATTGCTGTATTGGAAAATGGTAGCAGCTCCTATTACACATGGTACCTCTGAATTGCTAGCATGACCTTGCAGACTGTCAACACAGCTTATAATACCTGCTTGCACAGCTCCATTCGTTGCAGGTACTTTGAAATGCCGAAAAATTACACTCTGCCCTTTACCTATGACATCCTACAAAAACCAAGTGGCTTTTGTGCACTTATGAGAAGACAGTTTGACATTTTAGATTATTTCATCATCAGCACTCCGTTCAGGCAGATGCCACACACTGCAGGAATCACTCGTTGTAAGTGAAGCTTTGATGGTGAATGTCATTAAAAGGTGTGTAGAGGATCTCAGTGATGAATGCCGCCCGCAGAAGTCAGTCAAGGTGGCAAGAAACGCTGGCTTACACACCACGAAGCTCTGCACAGGAGCATGTGTGTATTATATAAACTGGCTTGCACGTGTACCCTCATGTACATATGGGTCATTCCACACCGAACGTCTCAGTCATTTTGGCGACCATCTCAAATGGGATAAAAAAAAATATGATTTCTTGCATGGAAAACCATAAATTGCTACAATATTTTGTAGAGAAAAAATTTTTCTCACACACATATTAAGTAATGAAAGAAACCTGAAAAATCCACACAGATGGAAGATTTGTATAATGGATAAATCCATAAGATGAAAAGATTTCTGAGAGATCCGTATGCATTGTCTTTATAGCTTCGTGCTACAAACAAGTGGATGACAACTTATTCCTCTCATTAACATTCCCACACCTGACTGCATAACTGATTTGTAATGCAAGGTAATATGACACATGCACCAATTCTCACGAAAGCCTATCTGGCATTGGTATAAGGGATGTACACATGCCATTGGGGACAGATGGTTAGAGCACTATTCCATCGTGCTCCCTGGGAGTTCACAGTTCAGTCCCAGAGTCAGACACATATTGAGTCGGTTCTTCTATTTTCTGCATGTGAGATATTTGGCATGACTGAGCGATGAAGCATCAATTCTCCCTCAAACACACCCAGACAGTGTTTTTAAATAAAGTAGAATAATTTAGCCAATACAGTGCTAAAAGAGAGCCATGCCAACTTTTACGTTTCGAAGTTAGAAAGCCATATTGGGAATGTTACCTTATTGACATCATCAATACATGAATGGGACATTTCCACCATGTCCAAAAACAACAGAAGCACTGTAATTATGCAGATAAGTGAGCACTCTACCAAGTTCTCTACCAAAGAATGGTCCTTAAACAGAATAAAATCAGGGGTGACACTCAGCTCTACTAAAGTTACGTCCACGTCCAAGAGAGAAGTTAGGCTAACTTACTCTTCTCCATGAGATGGTTGGCGGCGGATGGCCTTTGCCTTCACAAGGCATGGTGACCTCTGTGTTTCTCGGCTGCTGGTACAGCTCCTTGGGCTTCACCGAGAACATGGGTGGCTCTGCATGTACCCATTTGTCTTTTTATTGAAAGGCCATAAAATCACACGGATGCAGAAAAGAAGTGGTAATGGAAGCAAGAGAGGTGCAAACAAAAGGGATTGTATTTTTTGTAGCACTTTCAAATGGAGCTTAAAAGTAATTCAGTAGAGTCAATACAAGGAATGCAAGCTGTACTGCATGAAGCATTAGGTCGATGGGAAAATGCCACCGCCACTATACACATTGCGATAACAACTGATCAGAGCTGTGGATGGAAAATGTGTTTACAGGAATGCTTGATGTGTACAGTCGTGGCCAAATGAAACGAGAACAAGAAATTGCAAAGCTTGTGCTCTAAATGACATGAAAAATGTTAGTGTATTATAACTCTCACAGACATAGTTTGTTTTCTGAAAACTGAACTGGGCTGTGACATAGCCAACTTTAATTCATCTAACACAAGTTATAATCCCACTTAAACTCTATAATCTCCATGTCCATTCATGTTCAATTAATATCAATGCTGGCTCACTAGCATCTATGACGATAGGTCACTAATTTAATGTTGATATGCCTGATGTCATCTAATTGGGAACAAGAGTGAGCCACTGACAGCACCCCAATTAATCCAAGTGCCATAAAATTTTACTTTGGCTAAATTTGTTGTAGTTGACTATCACACAGTGCTGATAAGCAACCTTTGCAAAGTTATACAGCTGGTAATTGTATGCTTTTCTTGTCAGCAGCCATTGAATAGCATCTGAGCAGACAACACATGCACCCAGTGGTTGTCACTAAGATACATGTCCAAGCAAGCTACCTCCAAGATTTTTAATCATGCTGAGAGTAGTCATAGGCACCACCTTGTCTTAAAGGTCATCAGTGCAGCGGTTTGGGCACGTTGGTATTCCATCTTGAAAAACTATGAGCGCACAGAACACACGGACGACAAAAAGACACACATATGCGCCTACGTGTGTGCATATGTGTGTCTTTTTGTCGTCCGTGTTTGTGCATATGTGTGTCTTTTTGTCATCCGTGTTTTCTGTGCGCTCATAGTTTTTCAAGATTAAAGGTCATGCTGAGTAGCTGTGCTTTCTAGATCGTGCATCACTCCTGGTGAACAAGAATGGGGGCGTTTTTCTCAGTTTCGCTATCAAGAATGTTTTTTTTTTTTAGCTTTCAGTGACGCTTCTGCTTGCGTTTAAAATTACTAGTTTTGCATTTAAGTGCCTCTGTATCTATGCTGGGTACTGACACAAAAAATTTGGCCTCGCGTTTTTTTGCTGCAGTGTGTTGCTGGGGGCCTGTTAGTCATAACACGGCACATCGTTTGCTGTAGCGCACAACAGATAATTAATTACAGGCTCCTCATTACCAACCAGTGTCAGTTTCGGTTCCAAAAACGACAAGCCTCTGGGTGCAACTATCACCACCTAGCGGGTGCAGCACTCAATCATGACAGCACACAGAACTGTGATGCACTTCCGTGCGGTTCGCGAGCAGCTGCCGAGAAGTAGGCTGCTGGAGCGAACGCGGCAAAAAAAGCATGGCGGCTGTGACATCACCATAACTTGTTGCAGCGTGGTCACGTGAAGGATGTAGGGGGTCCCGAAGGGTCCCTTTTGAGGGTGTCAGTAGCGCGAGGATGTTGATCACTCACGCAAACTTCAAAATTCATTTAAAATAACTTCCAAGCTATATTCGCTGTTGGTATTTTGCAGATGATATACGCATGTTCACCGGAATCGATCCCACAGGCTATCTCGGCCGCGAAATATTGTGTCAGTACCCCTTTAACTAGGCTTTTTATACAGCCCGAAATGTCATTACAGTTAGACTTTATGAAGCGATACTTTTTACACCGAAGCTGTCCTAGGCTATCCTTTGTTGTAGTAGTAGTAGTCGGCGTCCACAAAAACCATTGGCTGAGCCAGCAGGTCACATGATTTCGCTTTGACCAATCAGGAGTAAGCGTGCACATTTAAAATATAGCAGTAGATTCACGACATCATGAGGCATCCACTGAAACACCATTGGCTTAGCCAGCAGGTCACGTGATCTTGCTTTGACCAATCACAATCAGGTGTAAGCACATGCACGTCAAATCTAGCAGCGAATTCACAGCATTACACTCAAAACTCGATATAACGAACCGGGACATAACGAATTATCGGGTATAACGAAGGAATTGAAGAATAGCCTTGGTAATAGATACAGTGGTTCGAATATACGCTTATAACGAATTTTCGAATATAGTGAAGTTATTTTCGTGTCAAATGCAACTTTTTTAAGTGTATGTGATCTCACTAGCCAAACATAGACTCATGCACTTCCCTACCCACACGTGATCTCACTAGCTGATTGTATAGACTCGTTCATATAAACGTTGACTCCGACCTGCGAGCTCGTGAAGCTGAAGCAATTCGCCAGCGGAGAGCCGAAGACTCCAAAATGCAAACACGCAAAGCTGCGGCAACACAGCAACAAAGGGTTGCCACCATTACCGAGGGCAGCAAGGGCCATTGCAAGGAATGCCACAAAGGGGATAATCATGCATAGACAGTTTTGCTGTACATCTATCTTGACAGATTGGATGGGCCGTAGATTTTTTTCTTTAACACTGTCTGCAACAGTCTTTGGTTGCTACCTTGCTTCTTGTCACCACGTCACATGACCAGATGTATTTTCCTGAGGTCCTGAGAGCAACAGAGGCTTCTGCATGCAGCAGTACTCACCCCGTACAAGTACTTCCATAACAGCTGAAGACCCTCCCGTGGAGTGGATGTTGAAGGGGGAGCATAGGTAGCGCCCCTGGTGCTCGTACGACACACGTTGAAAGAAGAGCGAGCCGTTGCTCAGGTTGACAACACCATTGAGGGCATTGGCCTCAAAGGGCCGGTTGTCCTTGAACCAGGTGACAAACTGAATTGGTGGATTGGCTTGGATGTAGCAGCGCACTACTCCAGATAGGTTCAGGGGCATGTACTGGAAGGCTGGCGTGAAGTTCACCCTTGCTGGGTCTGCGCACCAAATGGTAGGCAGCAGAGGTAAGAAGCAAGGTGATAACACTAGGCAACGGATGGTTCTGTCTCAATCATGCTTGACTGGCACAAGTTGCAGTTTTCATTACACTACATGAAGTCCGAGAGACAGTAATTGCTGTCTGCAAACCAGCAATGGAGAAAAGCGTATCAAAAACATGGCACAGTTGCTTCAAAGCACCAGTTCTGCACAATGAATACCTTAGGCAAACCTTGTCCAATGGTTCCAAAGGTAAGACAAATTAAGGATTCATTATAAGGGAGAACAACACCAGATGCACTATGAAAGCTTATTACAGCGGAACCTGAGTTTGAATGTTTTCAGCACTGTACTCACACTCAATGTTGAGGTAGGCAGTCGCAGACTCAGGTTGGCCAATGCCATTTGAGATTTCACAGGTATAGAAGCCCGAGTCATCCGCTGCGGTGGGGTTTATGAACAGTGTACCATCCTGGCGTACAAGCGTGCGTGTTTGCAGCCAGGTCAACTTAGAAATCTCCACACCATTGTAGAACCAGCGGTGAGTGATGTTGGAAGGCAATGCACGTGCTTCGCATACAAACTCAGCAAAGTTTCCCTCCAGCTTGGTCAGGTTCTGTGGAGGGGTTGTAATCACTGCAGGACCTGTCAGACAAACAACACATTATTTAGCATTAATTTCTTTTTTTAAGAGCTTAGAGCAAACATTCCAGTTATAACCAGAGAATAGGTTTTCTAACGCTAAAAATATGGATTCTAAGTGCCTAAAACAGGCATTTCAATCTTAATTGAAGTCAAGGGTCAGACTAAATCCATGATAGAGTGATAAGCGCAACTTCACATGAAATTGCACTTACTCACTTTATCATGGGTGCTAACCAAAAAGCCTGCCAATGTGTTTTAACCATCTACAAGATGATTCTCTGCCAAACTAACAGTTATTGGAAATCAGTTCTGCGGAATCCCGCGAGGTGGCGGAAGGGTTAAGAAAGGGAAAATGGACAACCACCCGTTTGTAGCACGAAGCCACAAGAAAATCCATACGGATTTCTCAGAAAATAAAGCCTCTTAGTCGCCAAAAAATTCGTCGTGCTCCTTTTGGCTTCGTGCTACAAATGGGTGGTTGTCTATTTTCCCTTTCTCAAACTAACACTGTCACCATGATAAAGGCTTACAACATTTGTCTAAAAATAAACTAGAATATCTTCCTTTTTCTCACTGCTCATTTTGAAAGTAAAAGGAACACACCCGCCACGATGACCTTGGCAAGCGCTGAGTCGCTGCCCTCTGAGTTGCGAGCCATGCAAGTATAGTCGCCCACGTCCGTCTGGCGCAGGTTGGAGATGCGCAGCTCTGTTGGGTGGATCTGGATGTTGGTGCTCTCTTCCAGGGGAAGGTTGTCCTGCATTGAGGAGGTGCACATATTATTTCGCTGCTCCAGCTAATCAGCAGCAAATCTGGGATATCCTTCACACCCAACACTGGCCCAACACTCAGTGGGTAACAAAGAAGCTCGACAGGAGTCCAAGTAATTGTACACCACCCTATGGTGATGAAACACCATTTAGCATGGCGGTATGGTATTAGAGAACAAACGTGATAAAGCATACTGTTCCAATTAATAGGTACAGGAAGTTTTAGGCATGACATGCAATCATAAAATGAATAACTTATGGTTATTCGAGCAATATATTAACGGTGCAGAGACCTGGAAAAACCTCTGATGACAGGTAAGAAGTAAGTGGCACAAGCAGATTTCAAGCTCAAAATGAGCTTCATTGATTCAGCACAAGAGTAGCTGGTAAGCTCTTTCATCCTGTAGACATGACATAGGCTGATGTGATGATGATGATGAGTCAGCAATTGTAATATAGCTCAATTTTCATAGTTTTCTTGTTAGTGTATTTAAACCAGACAATGAATGGGCATACATAAAAGCTGAATGACTTTTATGGGAATAAATTAAAGAAAATCTGTTGTTATCGCAGTGCTTCAAAGTAGTGCATGGTTATTAGATAATTAAAAAACTTTAATGTTAACCTTTTCCTAAGAGCTCATCTCATATGTGTTCTACAGTGTTCCAGTACACAAAGAAAATAAGCTTTATTTTGGGTGCCCTGAGGTTTGTACATATTTTACTAAGGTTCATAGTACAAGATTTCAAATTCATGCAAAGAAAGAAAAGGGGGGAGGGGGCAATGTCATTCTAATAATTAAGGAGAATGAATTCTGCATGCTGAAGCATTTTTCTACCAATTATCGATCTTTTCAATCAATAATAGTGCTCTAGCACCTTTCGTATTTCTGATAAAAAATGTGTACTGAACATACAGCTTTAAGCTTAACAAAAGGCTGACAACCAAGCTCACCTTGTACCATATGATGGTGGGAGGCGGAGTGCCTTCAGCCTCGCAGGGAAGCACCACCGATTCGCCCACCTTCACATAGATGATCTGTTCCGGCTTGGACTTGAAGTGTGGTGGGGCTGCACATGCCAAAGCTCATACAGTCAATAAATATGTGCAAAAGCACATCTTAAATAGCAACAGCTTAACTGAGTTTATATAGTCCTTTCCACCTCAGTCAGAGCTAAGAAAGGCTGATTCATAGCGAATGAATAACAGTCCGAAAAGACAAAAACGTAAAGTCAACACCATAGGTCGGCAACCTCACTTATGAGTCAACTCACTCAGACTCAGATCGAGCCGCGAGTCTGAGTCTGAGTGAGTCCGGATGAGCAATATTTTGTTGAGTTTGAGTCGAGTGAGCCTGGTTGAGAAAAATCTTAGTGAGTCTGAGTCCGAGTGAGTCCAGTTGAGGAAAATTTTGGTGAGTCTGAGTCCAAGTGAGCCCTAAGTGCAAAATATATTTCTTGAGTGAGTCTGAGTGAGCTCCACACTTTTTTGACGACCTATGGTTCTATCTACACAACTTCAGCATTACTATCAGCCTTATGTCGGCTCACGTTTATACTTCCATCGACTCACACATACTTCAAAGCAGTAGCGTTCATACGCCAGCTCAGTATTTATTGATAAGGGCATGAGTTACGGTGAGGGGAGTGGAGCAGGTTGACCTCCCCCCGCAAACTCTTTCAGAGGAAGTTCTTGATAAAAAATATTCTGTGTGAGGCACTTCTTTCAATAAAAATGTCCTTACTGGATTGCAACCACTGATAACTCATATTTGAAGGTACGAGATCAAAAGGCGCCAAGTAGAGCACCAATTATGCAAGATATTGGTGTTAAAGAGCACTGACACCATGGTCGATAAAGCCAATCACACGATAACGGACTCATGAGTCGACTCACTCATACTCAGACAGAGTCATGAGTCTGAGTCTGAGTGAGTCCGAGTGAGTATTATTTTGGTGAGTTTAAACCGAGTGAGTCCGGCTGAGAAAAATTTCAGTGAGTCTGAGTCTGGGTGAGTCCGATTGAGGGAAATTTTGGTGAGTCTGAGTCCAAGTGAGCTCCAAGGTCAAAATATGTTTCATGAGTGAGTTAGAGTGAGCTCAACATTTTTTGCCGACCTATGATCAACACACACACATGCTGCACGCAGCGCATGTGTGTTACCTTCATGTCTTTGTCTTTTTGCCTTCCAGTTGGTCTTTTTCGTCGTCCAGTATAAATCTGCACCAACTAGACTACCAACAAGCGTTAACAAGAAACTTGGCACATTCTTCCACACAGTACACACAATTTTCACAATTGTAAAGCTTGCTTTCCTGTGATGCAGCTTGCCCAAGTAATGGCAGCATAGTAATTTCTGCAAGCAGCATGCGCAGGTGCAGTTTGCTTGCTCTATGACGCAGCTCTCGTGATGTAAACATGCATTAAAGACAGCCTTCAGCATGTGCAGCTAGAACTTTGTCTTCATTTCAACCATGAAAGATGCCACTATTAGCTGCACGAATATGCAGTGCAGAAAAGTGCACATGTGAATTATGAAAAGGTTCGATTGCCTTTGAGAATACAGATTAGCGAATGCAACTAAAGACCACATGTCACAATGTGTGAGCTAGCCCACAGCTGCACCATGTTCTTGGATCACAGACTAATAAAAGGGACACTATAGCAAAACACTGAATCAATCTAGACTGATAAATTATTCTTTGAAAGCTACACTGCCATTAATTTCATCATCATTGGTTTATTAGTAAAAAAGAAAATGAAGGTCAAAGTTTCATTTTTAGGTTTGCGTTGAGATCTCTGCATATGAACATCAGTGTGATGTCGCGAATGTCAGGGAGCTTTTTTCACATTTTCCCATATTGGCTCAACAAATTTTCCTGAAACTTGTCATAGTGAGTTTCTGGCCCCCTCAAATGGCAATAAACTTCACTTTTGCCAATAAAGAAGAATGTGGGCGCTGGCTTGGTATTAAAGCTCATGTTAGAGGATCCTGTAACTAACGATAACAAGATGCATATGCTGCTCATTTTGAAACTTGTCAAGTATTAAAATTTTGTTTTCATATTGCCTTCAGCATAAGTGAAGATGATCCTCAATTGCTGCAGCAAGACGACTACACTTAGAGAGTCACTGAAAGACGGAAAAATAAAAACCACACACCAAGTACGTCGAGGTAGATCCAAGTTCCATTGCGAATGGTTTCCCGGTTGAGGAAGAAGACCTTGCACTCATACCAGCCCTTGTCTGACTCGCGCACATTTGTTAGGTTCAGTGACGACTGGCCCGAAAGAGAAATGCGTTCTTTGTAGTCATCGGCCGCATGTGGTGGGTATCCATCGTACCTGCATGAGTCACATCAGAAAAATGGGTTTTTCATGCCTCCATTCCCGATTAGGAAAAAAGCTGACACAGCTTTTGTGGACAGAAGTGAAAGTGTTTAATGACAGAAAAAAAAAACGCACTTAACGAATGGAGTGTGCATAAGAGAGCTTGTAGTAATTATGCTGAATAATATAACTAGGGGTGTGCGAATATTCGAAATTTCGCATATTTTTCGAATAGTGTTTGCTATTCGATTCGATTCGCACTGAAATTTTACTATTCTAACTATTCGAACTTCCCAAAAACAAATGCAGTCAACGTCCGGTTGAAAGTGACCCCTTCAGATTTTTAATGTGCTTCACCTCATTACATTCTCGTATTGCGGCAAAGCTGCCTTTCAAGTTCCGTTACGGTCGAACTTAGCCAAGAGACAAAATCCAATTGAAAATGGTCCCTAGATTTTCAATATGCTTCACCTCATCACACCCCGGTGTTGCGGCAAAGCTGCCTTTCAAGCTCCGTTACGGTTGAACTTTGCCAAGAGACAGTCAACGTCCGATTGAAAGTGGTCTCTAGATTTTCAATATGCTTCACCTCATCACACCCCCGTATTGCGGCAAAGCTGCCTTTCAAGCTCCGCTACGGTTGCAAATGTATTAACTCAAGAAAACGCTGGTTCCAACATGGAGATGAAAGATGTGGCAGAGTTGGGGGCTCAATTAATGCTGTTTTGGACCTGAAATTTGGGCAGGAAGTCCGAAAAATCGGACGCCGAAGCTTTTTAGCATCCAAAATTTCAGATGTTCTTATATATCGACGTCTACGAGGCAGATTTGGAACTCCGGACTTGAAGGGAGCACACCCTTGTCCGCCACATCAGTTGGCCTTCCACAGCAGTTGAAAGAGGAGGAGAGGCTGAGGAAATGGCATCTCTGCCTATCACGTGTAAAGTGTTGTCGGCAACACTTTGGTTGCACCAAATCATGTACATAAATACAATTCGGCCTCTACATTGCCTCACTCTTGATAAGAAAGACAACTATGAAATATGACCCCACCAGCGCTTCATCAACCTAGCGAAAAGAAACACTTTCATGTTGCGATCTCACAAGAACATACTTAGGGATTCTCTGCAACTTTTTCTGTAATTTCACTTCGAATTATTCGAAAAATGTTTGAGAAATATTCGAAAATTATACGAAATTATTCGATTCGATTTGCACTCAATCTTTATTATTCAAATTTGCTTCACACCCAAAATTTTGCTATTCACACAGCTCTAAATATAACTGAATAATATAACTGTGTGTAAGGAGCTGAGCATTTATAGTTGATAGTAAGCATCAGCGATGTCTCGTGTTAAGCACCTCCTCTAGCTTTGCTTTGGAATATACAATCAAATTAAGATCACAAGGCTGGACTGAGAACAGATATACCAGCTGGGTGATGGACAGTAAATTTGCAGAGGCCTTACTGCAGTTCCTGAACGATGCAGAGTTTGAAGGTTTTATTTAAATTTAGTTTTTTTTTTTCCACAAGCCTTGCAGACAACGTTCCCCTCCAAAAAGATGCACGATTAAGAGGTTACTATCAAGCTGTGTGCCTTTTGTACTGAAAGGAAGCAAGAAAAATTACAAGACATGCAGGAAGCATAAAACACACAGGCTCCCATTCCTATCACACATTTACTATACATATACTTTTTTCTTTTTTCTTTTTTTCTCGAAAAGTTAAAAAGAAAAGGCTGCATCTTTTAGTAGCAGGTGCAATGAGAAAACATGCATGCCAGCACCCTCAAATGGAAGTGCTCACAAATATGTGCTGAAATTCTCACAAGATGCATCTGTGGAACACTGTACACTTTCATGCATCAAACCTCACACAATCCAGGTAGCCAAATGACCACTTTATTCCAATCCACCTTTCTCTTTACTTAAATTTGCCCAGTACCTCACTTTTTATGATTTCTACATAAATGGAAAAAGAAATAATGCCATTACCATGACATGATCATTGTCACTGTTACCATTTTTCTGCTGTTATCACACACAAACACTTGTGCCACACGCACAACTGCTCAGCTAATACAAATATTTTGGTCCACCATGGTAACCCCAAACCTTAAACAGAACCCATAATGATGCTTAATTAATAGGCAGCCACCTGCAAGATGTTTTACAAAGCATTGGTTCCCGTAGTGCATATCTGGGATATGTCTAATTTTTTAGTGCGACCAGCACAAATTTGTGCATTTGCTTTAGAGCCGCAACATGGTAACATGTACACATGGCAAGCTACATATAATATAAAAAAGTGGGCACATACCAGATGTAAATGGGTATCTTGTGGTCCTTTTTGTGCCACTGGACAAGATAGGGCACAGGCATGCCATCTGGGTACTCGAAGGGGCAGTGCAAGATCACATCCTGCCCCAGCAGAGCTGTCATGTGCTCCGGCTCCTGTGATGGCATCCCAGATGCATCTGCAACAGACACATACAAGCAGCACCGTGAGCAGGCATGTCAGAAGAAAAAAATTACGATGGATGGCAGACGTCTTCCGTGAAACTTACGCTGCCACACTTACCCTGACAAGATAATCGACCTTTTAGAAAAACGAAGGCGTTGGGAGCCTGCCCTTACAGCTCATCATCAGAAGAAGCCACACAAGCGTTACTACAGTACATCATTGCAACAGACTTGAGTGCCCAGCTGTAGATATGCTGCATTTTGACCACTGTGAATTTGAACAGTTTACACTTGTGCCTCCCCCTCTCTCTCTCTCATTCCTTTCCCCGCAACAAGGGTAGCAAACTGTTAACCCCTTGCTTTACTCCCGCCCCCCTCTCTATTTAGAAAACAGTGCCATAGTCCCAAGTGATTGCATTGAGGCGCTCCCATTTGCTTAGATTCCTGTGCTTTTTTTACGGCACTACCTTCCATTTTTGAATCTCATTATCACAAGCTTTTCAGGATCATACTAAACAAATTTCTCAGAATATGAAGCGTCCCTAAAAGTTTACTGTGCTATCTTTTTGTTTCCACTTTATGCAGAACTGTCACCAATCATCACCATGAGACTCAAGTGTCAGGTTGCGACCTTCTTTCTGCAGCATCAACAGTACTATTCAGATGGAAATGTATTATGTTAAAGCAGAACACATGCTGGTTATTTAACAATACATTCATGGCAACTTCCATGATAGATACTCTGTGCCAAATTTCAAAAGGAGGAGAACGTCCTTGCCTTCTTTTATTTTTTTTCCTACAACATAAAGACGTAACCTTTTCCATGGAACACAATATTCATGGCAATTCTGAATATATGACTATAATCAAATTGAAGTAAGTTTACTACTGAATTCGTGTATGAAAGAGTGTAGTTCAACACAATGTGTTGGCGGGCTAGTTGGTGTGAATCCATAGTGCTTTTTTAATGCGAAACATCACAAGACTTGTCTTGTGGTGTCGTTTCGCACTAAAAAAGCACTATGGAGTGTAATTCAAGATATACCTATTTGATTGCTGTCAAAATTATATATATATATATATATATTAATGAGAACTAACAGACAATAATGCCAAGGAAAGTATTGGAGACGTTATGTGTAATAATTGGAATATAAATGTGAAGAGAGTAAAGTGGACGAAAAGATAACTTGCCGCCGGCAGGGACCAAACCTGCGACCTTCGAATAACACGTCCGATGCTCTACCACTGAGCTACGGCGGCGGTCATCCCCCTGTCCACTTTATAGGGTATATATGGGCATTTAAACCTAGAAGTGTTAGTCGGCGCCGATCGCAGCCATGGCGGCGAGTGACTCTTTTTCTGCCTTTTTGGCGTCACATAGCACGTGATCGTTTGACGAGCTGGCAGCTGACCAATAATCCCACGTATACTACCTGAAGGCATCATGCCTGTCAGAACGTGACCCTTGCTATGAATCAAGGAAAGAAGATGGCTTTTAAGGGCTCGTTTTTCTTTGTTAGACACAATATTAATGAGAACTAACAGACAATAATGCCAAGGAAAGTATAGGAGATGTTATGTGTAATAATTGGAATATAAATGTGAAGAAAGTAAAGTGGACGAAAAGATAACTTGCCGCCGGCAGGGACCGACTTTACTTTCTTCACATTTATATTCCAATTATTACACATAACGTCTCCTATACTTTCCTTGGCATTATTGTCTGTTAGTTCTCATTAATATTGTGTCTAACAAAGGAAAACGAGCCCTTAAAAGCCATCTTCTTTCCTATATATATATATATATATATATATATATATATATATATATATATATATATATATATATGTGGAAGCGAGAAGTACGACGTACGTGAAATACTTTTGATAATCACAAACGTTTCGGCTGGCCCACCAGCCGAAACGTTTGCGATTATTAAAAGTGTTTCACGTACGTCGTACTTCTCGCTTCCATTTTACTACGGAGCCAGTGTGCTTCTTCCACCTCCACGTATGTATATATATATATATATATATACAAAAGGAACAAGAGGGTGAGTACAACGCACATTGAGTTGATTTTTCATGGTGTGTGTGTGTGTGTATTTATATATATATATATATATTCCCACACCCATAATATTAGAAAAGTGCCTCTCTTTTACTTTGTAGGGTTTATTATTTGTAATTTAACTTTTTGAGCAGGTCTAGTGATGCACAACACAAGCAAATGTTGTTGTTCTTTCTTTATATATATATATATATATATATATATATATATATATATATATATATATATATAATATATATATATATATATATATATATATATATATGGGTCATTCCATGCCAAATCACCCAGCGTTTTTCCCACCATCACAAATATGGCTGAAAAAATTTCCACGCTTTTCTTGAAGTTCAAAACTCGTTCTGCTCGTTTATTTCTGTTGCCAAAAATTTTCCCGCCTGTTTGTGAGAGTCTGTAGTTTTGCGCCGACTGAGCTAAAGGGCATCAAACAACAATTTTTTTCAAAGGGCGTTTATAGGATGCACTCAATAAAATGGTATTTTCGGCAAGCTAATGAAGTGATGTAACTGTAAAAATAATGACTTATTTATGTATATTGATTCTTCGAGGGCTTTTTGCACGAGCAATATTGAATAAAGTTGCAAAGTTTGATATTTTTTTCCAGGAACAAGGCAAACTCAAAGGGCAGAAATTAATTATATACTGGAAGCCTGTTCGACATACTACAAAATAAAAATAATTTAGTCGCTGAAGGTGTAGCAAATCGTCTGAAAAAAAAATTGCGAATTTAACTTTTTTTGATAAAAGCTCTGTATTCATCGTCAAAAAACTTGCCTTGGTGGTCGGACTAAAAATATGCACTATACTTCATTAGAAAGCTCTATGTATTAGCTGAACATAGACAAAGTTACAAAAGGGTATTATTTTTTTAACTTGAGAAATATTTTTTTGAAATTTTGTATCTCCACCAGCTTTTCGCCGACGTAACTCAAGCGGCATGAAGCACTCGCAAAGGCAATCTTCAGCCGATGCCCACTGACCTGGGATGCAGACGTCAAGCATGGTGCTGTCTATATATATATATATATATATATATATATATATCAGGATGATATCAATAAAATCAAACTCATTTCTCTAAAAAAAGAAACTCGGAAAGTAAAGGAAGTGTTACCTCTGTACCAAATCTAGCTCTATTACTCGTGAACAGATAATTAAGGGGCTAAAACCGTACCCATAACATAGGCAGAAATCTTTTTGTATGGCCACCATAAATATTCAAAGGACAGCAGCAGTCTAGTAAAACAGCATCGTGGCAATGGGAAGTGAAAAAGACAAACACTTCCTAGTATGCAGCACCCCGTCTGTTTTTGCCCTAGCATTGAAAATAAACACGAGCCATGATGCAATGTCCAAACATTGGCTATAGCTGCCCTATGACCTGAATTTCCCGCCCCACAAAGCATACACACGAATGATTGTCCACACATGGCTTGTATGCACACACGTGCACTCAAGAGGGGCAGGGTGGTGGAGTGCTATTATTAGTACTCTGGCACGAAGCAGCAGGCAGGGCTCAGCAAATGCTGCCATCTCCCTCCAAACTTGGAAAGAACAACCCATGGCAAAGTTTGGCAACTGAACCCACGTTAATAATCTCTTAGAAAGGCCCAATCTCTATTACATCTCATGTGTGATGTCATCAAATCACTTCCCATAGACCTTTCTCTTTTCTAGCTCATTTACTTTAGGCTGCAACAGAAAGAACACCACGTTATATTTGACAAAAAAAAACAGTGCAGGACGACACCTGTCAAGACAAACACAGCGTGCACTCTTCCCTTTTCCAGTGACTTCTTCCACTGCTTTTTCACCGATAGGTTCATACTTGCCAGCTTGCGTTCTAACCCTTTTAAGCAGCATGTGGCTTAAGAGGTATGCCACAGAAATCCACACATAAGTTAAGGGGGAAAGACCAGGGAAAGAGCAACACGCTGCGATGCACAACCACACCATAGAATGTGTAGAAGAGTACCTAGGTCAAGTACCCAACAGGGAAGCCTATTCATGTAAAATAAATTCACCGAAGAATAAGGACGGGCTGGTACACTTAGGTTAGACATTATCAATTCATGAATGGGGCAGCAACTTTGAGAATAACAAAGAAACTTGAGAAGAAGTTAAGAACTATGCATCATGCAATGAAACCAAAAATAATAGGAGTAACACTAAGAGATTGGAAGACAGCAGAGTGGATCAGAGAACAGGGGTAGCAGATATCCTAGTTGATATAAAGAGAAAGAAATGGACCTGGGCAGGTCACTGTGGTCATGAGAAGGGCAGACAACCAATGGTCAGGTATAGCAGTGAAGGACAACACCACTGGGTTATATGGAGTGACAAAATTAAGAAGTTCTCAGGCCTAAAATGTAATTAGCATGCACAGGACAGGAGCATAATTAGAAGCCTTCGTCTGGCAGTGGACATAAGGTCATAGGATTATGATGACGAGTATGATGCATAAAATTAAAATATCTACTGTGTCACTTGAGATAATAAATTAAAGTCTAGAAATTTCAACTAAATGAAATTCAATACTTCTGACTTATATTAAGTTGCGCTTTCTTGTGGCATCTTGAGTTGCCATTTGCTCCTTATATCTGATGTAAAACATAATTTTCTCGTAAGACATCTGAAAATGAAATTAGCATTAATATCATTGCATTGATCCTATTCCAGCTTTGTCTTCTGATACTATTTTTCAATCATTGTAGTTACAAAAACACAATATTAATGCATGGGAATAAGAGCCCACATTAAGTTCACATTTTGCTAAGGCAGCATTTTGCTAAAGCATGAGCAACTTTGGAGCTCATGATCGCTTGAATAATAGATTAATATCTGACTGACTAAACACAAATTAGGATTTGAACTGAAGAAATTATGAAAGTGCATGATAAGTTTAAACTAGCCTAATATGTAATATCTAAACTATACAGTGTTGGTTATCTCGTTGACAGGATCTGTTGTACTTAATTTTTAAAATTTATTTATTGATTTATTTCACAATACTGCAGGCCATAACATTTATGTATAAGCTAACAGTGTAGAAGATTATCCAAATATTAGGAACAAAAGTAAGTGCAATGATCTTTTTTTTTCTCACTCCCTTTCTGCATATTTATACATGTAACCATGTTACACCATGTAACCTCATGGTGCCCATGAAACCTCAAGGTTAAATTGAGTGCTACAATATAGCTAGTTCCGGAATGGCTGGCTGGCTGTCCAAGCCACTTATGCTTCTATATATATATATATATATATATATATATATATATATATATATATATATATATATATATATTGCAGGGAAGATGGTGTGAGTGAGAGAGAGCTGTACATTGTCACAGCATTAAAGGAAGCAACTTCAAATGTGTGAGAAGCTAAAGCTATTTCATAGAACATGTTGTTGGGCTAGTTGGTTCATGTTTGCAAAGTTGAGAAGCGCACTACTATAGTACAGGGCAGGACAGTGTTTCGTGTCTTATATTTGCCATCCTGTCCTCAGTTGTGCATTTCTCAAGTCTGCATGCTAAAGCTGCACTTACAATGGAACTACCAAGTGGTGCAGTGCACCGTGGTCACTCAGAAAAAAAACCTTGTTCTCCTTGTCTTTCACATATCCCTGGAAGTTCTTTTGTGTAATACAGAAATGGACAGTGCTGAAGGAGAGACACGCAGTGAATTCCAACCAGTTGTGTGTGAACCTTTGTCTTTTGAAGAGGGTTAGAATGATGTGTGACCAAAGCTATAATGAATGTTTTCTTATATACCTAGCTGTTCCAGTGCAGGCACATATGCATGTTTTAATTTACATTAATTACTACAGACAAAAATTTAATGCTGCACCCAGCTCTATAAGAACATGCTCACCATGTGAACTACCACCTTACTTCATTGTTTGACTGACATTAACAGAAATGAATGGTTGAATGAACGAAAGAATGAATAAATAAATGTATACTTGAATATGCAGAGATGAGTAAAACATATTTCATCGGTGAAGCACGACATGCTCTGCTCCCCTGATATGTGGAAGTTCTATTATATACTTTTGCCGTACGTACGAACGCCACAGGGAAAAGGGAACACTCCGATTTTCTTTTTTTTTTTTTGTCACTCTCTGAACGTGAGGACTGGCGCACGGGAAACGTAGTCCACGTACGCGCACAGGCGGCCTTATTCGTAGATCGATCGATACACGCAGTCAAAATATAATCTCCCGACAGACGCGGAATCCGACATGCCCGAGCCATCTGCCCGTACGCAAATCGTCGATATACGACATGCACACGGGGCGGGTTGGGCTGAATGCGACATATACATTGAGGATGAAACTCGCGCACACAAGTACGAGACATCGGAACGGCACGGACGCGAGCCTGCACGAGCCGTTCTTTTCCGCGCACCGAGGTAGCGCGTGGGAGGGTCGAGAACAATACGAGCTCCACAGTACATCTACGCGGGCGTCGGATGTCGGGCGTGGACAGCGAGGAGGCATGGCTTCGCGCGATATCCGAAAATCCTGAAGCATGCGCGATATCAGCGCACGCTCGAAAGGCGCATCGCCCGGCCGCAACTGCGGGCGTCGATCCGCCGCCGCGCGCTCTTCTCCAGCAGCACTGCATCGGATGCGGCATCATTCAGCGTGCGCACGCTGCCGCAACTCAACTTTGAACCACACCTTGATCCCACGGAGATCGAGGCGCGATCATGGTCTCTAAATCGCGGCGGTAACTTTGTCAGTCGCGGTAATGTGCAAACTAGAAGAGAAGACACAGCGTACACGCCACGCCGATGTCGCGAAAAGTGGTATCCGCCCTTTCCCTCTTCTGGATGGCGCCGACGCTCGATCGGCAAACATACGCGACCGCGCGTACCCGACCACAGGCCGCGCTTTCGATCCTGTTCCTACGGCGATACGATGCTCTCGTTCAGGGTGACCCGCGAACACAGCATTACGCCTTGCAAGATGCAAAAATAGCTTTTTTTGTTCTTTGATCTTTCTTTTTCGTTGTCTGTAGACTCTCGGTGTGTAAAAACCACTTATCGTACTGGAAGAGAACCGCATGATCACACGGGCACATCGTTCGATGAGATCGTGTATAGCGGTGAAGCGCGCTTGACGCTGCTGCAATCACCGCGATAGCGACACAAGAGTTCGCGCAGGGCAAAGCCGCGTAGTAAGCGCGACGCGGCGAAGAGCAGAAGTGAACGTCCCTTGCGTAGGTAGCGACGATCTAGCGGTCAGCGCCGTTTTGATAGCCGAAGTTGTAGGACCAGCAACGTCCAGTGGAGAAACAGGTTCGAAAGGAGACGCGAGCGCGCGTCCCCGCCCCCGTGGAGAAAGCGCAGCGAAACCACACGCAGCAAGCCCGCGGTTATTCAGCCCCAAGCGACTCTCGTCGACGCCTGCCCCTGTTTCTCTCGGAGCTCAACGGAGATGCTTCCGGGCGCGACGGAGACCCGAGGGCCAAGAGCGCGGTTCTGGTCTCGAGGTGTGCGCCCAGCGCCGCGGGTAGGCTTAGCGCGCTGACCGGCCATCAAGATGTGACAGGAGAGAGCGAGCGTCGCGGCCTTACCTGACTGGGGGCTCCGTAGGCAGAGGAGAAGAGCCACTAGTAGGCATGGTTGCTTCACAATCATCTCATCGGGATTGTTGGACCGTAGACGAACGTTCTTCGTACGTATTCCAGTGGGAAAGAAATCGCGCTACGCGCAGCCTTTTTTCAGAGACAACACCAGTCGCATTTTCAACATTTTGCCGGGAGACTCTCGACGGAGTCCACAAACCGCAACGCTTCCTCGACGGCCAATCGCAGCACGCTTAACAGGAGAAGCTACGAGTGGCTGTGCGGACCAATAGGAGAGCGGCTACCATCGGAGCCGCCCGCGCGACTGCGCTAGCGCTAGCGGAGCACGAGTGAAAAACACAGGTTTCGGTTGCCGTTTTTTGGTGGCTCGTTTGTCATTTCACACGTTGTTCGAGCTTAGTCGTGCTCTTGCGCTGGCTAGTTTAATGATTAACACTTCTGATGGAACTGGCGTACCTCCAAGCGACAACCAAAAGTAGTCACTGAAGGGTCACAGCACTCTTGGCGTGTCCGTGCACCTCGCTGTGTTTGCTTTCGCTTTTCCCGATTTTCGCGTGTTCCGAGTCTGAGCTTGCGTGAACCCGTCCATTTGCTATGACCACGATTGCTCTTCTTGCTTGCTTTGTGCCCCAGTGAAAGAATATAGCCTTCCCCTACGTGTGCGGAAAGATCGCAGACCGCTCTCGAAGAGAGGAGACACCCACGATTTTCATGTAGCGTACTTTCCCGCACGACACCGGCGCGACAATCAAATGGGAGCTCCGCGATGTCGTTCAAGTGCACGCTTTAATTTGAAAAAAGAAAAAAAGAGAAAAGTAAGTTCGCTTCTCGCGTACGTGCGCGGCGCAGACGTGTTCGCCAGCTGCATAATATATCATTCCTTTCATCTCGTCGAATCTGGATAATTGCGTGCCCTGAATGAGAACTTGTGAATCGAGAGGAATTGTGTATTATACTCGGCACAGTTCACCCTGACTGTCCCGGCACGTCCATCGTCACTGAATTAAGTTACGTTTAAGTTGACGACACTGAAAAGTGAGACATAAATATTATTATCTTTTTTTTTGCGTAATATTCGTGCGGAGGCCACCTATAGAACAAACATATAATGAAGAGAGAACGTGAAGCGATGATGGCGTGCAGGCTTAACTGGAAAGTGCTGGCTCTCCTGAGAAGTGAAAGTTCACAACATACAGCCGTGTTGAGAAGGTTTTGCTTCATGAATATATCAGGGTGTTCCTTCTGGATGCTCGGTCTGCGGGATCTAGCTTCCCCTCTTTATTGCGGCTGTACTCTTTTTTTTTTTTTTAGTATACATTTCCACTAGTGCAACACAAGAACATGAATCCACGTAGTGTGTAAGTATGGCGCGCCACAGTCAACTTTACCGATAGAAAAAAAAAATTGTAATAATGAGATTTGTCCATTGCCACGAGCTCACAGGTTCGATTCGCGGCTTTGGAGGCCGCATTTTGTGAAAGTCGGTATGTTGAAACATTTGTATACGGGGCTTCGGATACACGTCAAAGAAGCCTAGTTGATTAAAATTAATCTAGAGCCCGCCATCACGGCGTCTCTCTCGTCTCTCTGCCACAATATAGATTTTCAAACCTTAATTAATGCAGCAACTGCAATCTGCCCTCTTTGTGAAGCGGTTAAATAGCATCCCTGACTGTGCATCAATCTTTGTCCAAATCACAACTCCCACGTAGCCCAGTACGCACCACTCCCACCCTTCCGAAGTTCATGCGTTGACCGCTACATCTGGCCTGTCATGCTCGGGCAGTGTCACCGGTTCTCAAATTTTGTAATCCACGCCTGCTCGAGTCAAATACACTATGCGTATATAGAGATGGGGAGCCTGGCACCGCCAAGATTCCGCCGCAGTTTTCCCACTGTGTGCACCAGGGAAACTGGCCGTGTCGAACAAACACTTTCCTTTTCCTTGCCGTCTATCTGCCTCTGGCACGTGCACCCGTACAACACGGACTGCCTAACATCCGGGTCGGCCGTAAGCGGTGGTCTTCTTCCAATGTTTCTTTCTGTTGCAGATTAAGCAGTAAGCGCGTCGGCGATGTCAACCTGTTTAGAAACGAGGGCGATAAGGGAAAAGTGCTGTCGGAAGGAAAGCGCCTCTTCAGAAACGTGCAGCGAGATGCCCAAAAAGGAAAAAAAAAGAAAAAAATAACCTACAGCGAGGCAGAGTGCTGGTAGTATAGATACGCGGAAAGTGGATCAGAATGCGCCACATATTCTGCCGCTAGTGTCGTCGCACTGTACTATCGTACGCACGTATGGGCAAAGTTATATGTGTACGGATGTCCCGACTGTCTAACAAAGTTTCTTTTTCTTCCATTTGAGTCTTCTCTTATTTACATGCGGCGATTATAAATCAATGCTGCATTCTATATATCCAGAAAATTCGCAATATAGACCTGCAGATACACATTTAGAAAGGTTGAAGAGGGATATCCGTACAAACAACCTGAACAGAAATATCCATAGGAAACACGCAAATGAAGAAGTGACTTTAGGTAATGCTTTGAATACTTCTTATGAAAAACAATATAACTGACAAACGTTTGAGAGCAGCGTGATAATAAATTACAAATAGCAGGGATGTGTACAGGCGACGTATGTTGTCTGTCTTCCTATTACACAGTGCTGTCACGTCTAACGTCATCGTTAGTCGAATTGCTTGTTGAAATTTTAATTAATTTTCTCATTAACCAAGTAATTCCCACACAAAAAGATATGTTGGTTGCAGAGAAAAACTAATGATCGAACAGACCTCACAGTTGTATTTGTTGTACCTGTTCTGTTTGTTTTTTTTCCTGTCTTTGAGCTTGACTATAATGTAACTGGGACGTACCGTATATGTAGTATCACAAGAGTGCGCACAAGGAGGGGAAACCCCCCTCCACCCCGACAGTTTTCAATTTTGCATGTGTATTTACACGCACACACGAACGTATACACATAGGGTGGTTGAAGCTGCTCCCCCCTTCTCCCCCACCCACCCTCCACCAAAAAATTTGGCTACGCCCCTGACGGCCACTTAGATCTTTTACGATAATGGCGGCGGTGACCCGTGATGTTGCTTCGGAAAGCCGGGGACCAAAGGCAAACCGTGGTGAGAAGCACCGCTTCATTTTCATTGTTGCCTCCATTGCGAAGCTTCACAAGGGTGGTAATTCGCTAGTTGGTTGTTCATGATCGTGAAAAACAGCGCAGAAAACAACGGACGAACACAAAAAGAGGCAAACGAGCTTGTCCTAAAAAAAAGATGATTTTTTTTTTTTCGGACACGACAAATTGGGAAAGGGGCGAGCTGCGGTGAAGCTTCGCTCCCCGCCTATGTGTATAGTATATCAAATGGGCTATGCAACGGGGTGTTTAGTTGCAGCATCGAATAATGAAAAATTCCCCGCTGAGTGTACGCATGCACATGCCATTACCAACGAGGCAGCACAAATTACACTGAGCGTAATTTGTGGAGCATCTTGTTCATTTTCCCCTTTCTGATCTCGTGTACAATGCTCGTTGTCCCGAGGAAATGAAATTACGCGGAGGACAGCGCTGAGTGGAACACGACTCGGCGCTAAAATGGTCTAGCAGCCGTGTTTGTAGCGTGTGTAAAGTGATGTTGGCTACGCCTGGAGGCGGCTCGCACAGTTTTGTCGCGCACTGCTGAGCCCCAGGCATGCAGTGACGCGTAGATACCTTCATGCATCTCTTTTACAGCAGGAAAAACGACTGTGCGCTGTCACTTGCGAAGCGAAATTTGAAAACCGCTGTGCGAAAGAAAACACTAAAGAAAGAAGAACGAAAAAAAAAAGTTCTTTCCCTATTTCCTTGACCTCTCCTTAGCGTACAGGGCTAGGTGACAAGCTCTCTCGGGGAATTATGTCGTACAGTCGCAATTATTTTTTTCGTACTTATCTGTTCTCTCTCGATCCTTTCAAACCCGCGTTTTGTTGACGTATTCGTGCTTTAGGCTATCGTACATATCGGCTTTGTTTGGTTGTCTTGTGAGTTGCTCCTTTTATCATGCTTTGGACTGTTTCCGTTCACTACCAAATGGCGCGCAGATTAGTTCCAATCAGGCCCGTAGCCAGAGGGGGGGGGGGGGGGGGGCGCCCCCCCCCCCCCCGAAATTTTTATGATACATATGGTGTTTTACTCAAAATAAATAATGAAAATGGGCGTTTTTCTCAAATAGTCAAGGTTTTCAGCAAGTGCCCCCCCCCCCCCCGGAAAAAAAATCCTGGCTACGGGCCTGGTTCCAGTGCTACCGCTTGCGTTCAGTGTGAGCTGCAACGCGGTGTACGTGGTCGAGGGTGCCCCAACGCACGAAAAAGTGGACGAAACGGAGATACCGTTCCAATTTACTAGCACTTTTATAATTACCACTTTGTGCGTCTGTGCCGCCACGCAGTATTTGGGGCCCGTGGACGTAGAATATTATTTCGGAAGGCGCAGGGAAGGGATCCGACCCATCTCCTACTCTTGCTGGCTACGCCTACTTTGGACCTCTTTAGCGACGGACACCATGTTGCAGCTTATATTGCAAACGCGACTGAACCTTTTGAAGTGTGAGATATATGTTCACAACGAACTGGACACATGAGGACAGTATCAGCCAGTGGGTTAGCCAAGGGGTGGTTTGGGGGGAAATTTCTGTCTACGCCCCTGATATGGCGCTTCCGTTTGTATAATCTGGGCATTCTCCCTGATTATTTGTGAATGTATGTTCATTGGTGCCGGTTTTATTCAAGATAGAAGTCTCACTCGCTGAGCCCCCTATCCGGCTGCTTCAAACAAGGGTGCACGGCTCGTGAGTGTGAGGGGGCCTCGGTGTAGGCGCACATCCGTGTTATGCAGCGTCATGCGCTAGGCCGCGCAAGCTCCGCCGAAGAGGCCCCCGTGGGCGCGTGCCGCACCTGCCGCGGGGCGAACATGCATGATACGCACCCAGCACCCCGGAGTGGTGGGGCCTCGTTTCAGCCGCAACGTGACGTGTGTCCGCCTCCTCCCTTTCCCTGCGTACGCAGTGGGAGATTTCGTGCCGCAGACGCCGCCGCTGTGAACGCGATCTCGTTGGTGACTCGGCTTTGAAGGTTGCGACGGCACGGGAAGGAAGTCCGGCGAAAGGTCGGTCCCTGCTCATTGTCCGTCGACACAGAGGCGGAAGGAGACGCGTGCATGCTGAATCACGGCTGCTCGTATAATTAGTAAAAGGAGGAACACAACCAGACTATGAAAGCGAACGAACCCTAAAAATAGAGCGCCACAGAACTTAAAAACGGCCGCTTTCATGGCATACGTCCGCACTATGAAGCCACGCATATGGCACCACCCCTGCTGAAAATTGACCCTTCGAGTGATTTCAACTTGGGGCGCCGGGGGAACACTGGTCCCCCCCCCCCCCATCACCCTCAAATTTTCGCCTCCGCCCTGAAGGAGCGGCAGACATCAATTGCAGCGATCTAGTGACATGGAGTTGCGCAAATTATACCGATTGTATAACTCCGCCTCAAAAATTCACCGCCGCTGTGAAGTGAACAGACGGGTGCAAACTCGGATACATTATAAAGCCCTTTTATGCTTCAATGAAGAAAAGAAGTGGAAGTTTTTTAAGGGCTCGTTTTTCTTTGTTATACACAATATTATGCTTCAAATAACTATAGGCATGTGCAGGGTTACCCCTTTTTTTGAGGGGGGGGGGTGATTCCCCCCCCCCCCCTTCCAGTTGGTCGAGTTCGAAAGAAAACAAGCTTCGCAGTGGATGCAAAAATGAAAATGGAGCGATAACGTGTTTTCCACAACGGCGTGCGTTTGGTCCCCGCCTTTCCGGGGTATGAGTGGGCAGTAATCAGCTCTTGGAATGCAACATCAGTGGTACTCGGCCGCCATCATCGTCAAAAACCTGCATGGACATAACCTTACACTTAGCACAATGACAGGAGAGGTCCGACTGAGTAAAGGCAGAGTCTGGTAAAGGTATGGGGGAGACTTGGCGCCCCCCGCCTATGACTAGATCAGAGAAGTTCCAGGCGGTTTCGATCACATCCGCCCGCTGCCCTCGTTAGAATCTTTCGCGGAGTGCAAAAAAGCATCGCGCGCATGTACTGTATCACGTTTTGGCGTATCGTCGGCATACGAATGTTGGTCTCTATTACGTACAGTATGTGCGTGTTTTCATGTCGAATAATAATAAGAGTGTACGGCGGATGTCTTGGTCGTGCACATGGGGAGCTGCGTGAGAAAGGCGGTCTGTGCAGACGAGGCGACGGCCGAGCAGCATCCGATGTTCTCACGGGCGTGGGAAATACGAGCCAATGCATCTGGCACCAGGCTCAACACCGGCAGTGCGTGTGCGGGCGGCAAAAAAGGATGCACTTGCAGGAGCTTTCCGGTCAGCTCCATTGTTATATATTATTTATTTTTGCGCGTCTTGTTATCAACTTTGCGGTAGCGGAAATCTTAGAATCCGAACGATTGCGACAAAAGAAGAAATAAAGTATGTCACCGACGACTACGATAGCTCCCTAATGAGAAGAAATTTGAACGCCATGACGGGACGTGGCCACAAACTTATTCGAGGGAAAGGGTGGAGGTTCGATCTGAGCGTGTTCGTATGTGCGCGCGTGTGTATGCACGTATGAAATGTAAAGGTTTCGGGGGGGGGGGGGTGGAAGCCCCCCTAACCCCCCACCCCCCGCTTCGCCACTGGCCGCGGCAGACGCAGTCATTCCACCGGTTTTGTCGCGCGCGTATTCGCCTACGTCGCGTCGTCGGCGAAGCAGCGCTTGTGCAGTGGGTCTGAAGCTAATGTCAGCGCTTTGTTTTTAAACATGAAATGCTTTTAGCTCTAGTTGGCGACCTTCAAGTGACCTTGAGCCAAAAGCCAGAGCCGTTACCGGACATCGTTGCGAGGAAAGATTGTCTGGGCTACTACTGACAAGTAAAAAGAATGCAGTGTCTGGCACCCAACCCTTCGTACAGGACCGCATCACCTTCGTGTGCCGCTTCGCAAGGGACCCGAAGGTGAAACATTGAATCAGTCGATCAGCCATCACAGATTAATTACAAGAAATACTGACTCGTCTTTTTGCGTATTGTGGCCACATTGGTTCAATGAAATTTTCTTAATCCTGGTATATGTTAATACATTAGGTCCCTTACAGTCTATTGTGTAAACAATTTTTACAAACTATTACGTAGGCACTAGCAGATGCCGTCAAAATCTATGACGTCACGGCGCGGTAGTGCGAAATTTTCAAGGAGGCGTCGCCATCTACCCGCATTTCATTTCTGCACGTTTTTTCGCTTACCAAGTCTTCCCGCGGCAAGAGTGTGCTTTCGGTATGGTGAAACTAATTCACTAGTACGAGAAAGATCAGTGCTCCTTAGTGTCCCTTTAAATGCCAGAAAAAATCGCGCCGCAGCATGTACTCCGCCACAAACAATTGGATCTGTTTTAGAATGCCCTCAATAATTAAAAAAAAAAGGAAACCGCTCGCACTTTGCCCTAAAGTGAACATTAAAAATTTTTGCGCAATAGATTTTAATGAGTTGAGCGCTATTTAAAAATTGCCATAACGGGCGCCACGTGTCAGCAAACCACTTTGGTTTTATGCAGGTGCAGCCCCCCCCCCTTTTTTTCATATTTGGTTCTATAGTCAAATACAACTTAAGTCGTCTGTAGAAGCCCCACCCAGACGACCGAAGCGCGAGCGCCAATTTCCTCCGCCACTTAATAGTCCCGCTTATAAGCCGGACGGCGGAGTCACCGCCGTGCGCCTCATGACCTGTCATGAGTGCGGGCTCATATGCACCGGTCTTTGAGGAAACTCCGGAGACTTCCAAGGCTGTATCCGACCATAGTTACGTGAAACGCCCTGTATACATGCGCACATACTAAAAGCGAAGCCAGATCCCCCAAATAAAACTTCTGGCAATCCTGCCTGTTGGCATAACCGATGTGTGACGCCCCTGCCGCTTTTCACCCGGACTTGCTCAGCACCCGCTCGAGGCTCGCTTTGTTTCTACCATTACTTTCCGAAGGGCCATTCACACCTGGCTGCCATTCCAAGCAAGCGTGCACCACACCTTAGTGGCTATTACAAAAAGAAACAGGGTAGGAACTATAGTTAATTAACCTTTGGAAAACTGCGGTTGCCGACCACCTTCAAAAGCACATGCAAACTTATCAGAAATGCTACTGATCATATCGGATGAATGAATGAAGGAAGGGAAATTCAAAGACTCGTTCCTTTGACAAAACCTTAATGAAAACCAGCAGATAATGAAGCCAAGGGGTATAGGGGACGGTAATGGTACTGCTTTAAGTGTACTGTAATAATTGCGATATAGATGAGAAGGAAGTAAAGTGGATGAAAAGACGACTTCCCGCCAGCAGGGACCGAACCTGCGACCTTTGGATTACGTGCTCGATGTTCTTACCAACTGAGCTACCTTACTTGTGCTCTTATCCTGTTTGACAAAGAGCTGACATTGCTGCACTTTGCTTCTAAGCACAACAATGAAGTTAAAGGAAAAGCATCTGTGCACTAGATGTTATTTATTCACAGCTCATGCATCTTCTGCCTTGGTTGTCCTTGTGTAGATGATTTGGCTGTGGTGCTTGACAACCTGTTTGATGAGTCCTGCAAAAGGGGAAAAAAATAAAATAAAAAATAAAAATAGTCACTCCTGCTGGCAGAAAACTGAAATTAGCTATCAAAATTATGACAACCACGTTACAAATTGTACACACAATGCCCCTTCCTATGCATTCGATGATATTTCTCGGTTACAGGAGTAACACCATTTCATCGTATCTCCTGCCACTCATTGCAGCTGTTAAATTTTGCAGTTACAAGGGTTTTTGTTAACTAAGTGCCGAGTCGCAACACTGCCACAAGTATGCTCGTGCTGTGAACTGCACCAGAAATTGGCCATGAGGTGCACAAGTATTTACTCAAACAATGATGACACCCCTGCATTTGCCATAAAAATTCAATTCCCTCCACCCTACAGTGATTGCACACCACACTTATAACAGCACTGAGTAATGATGATTCCACATGTTCACCAATCTGCGCCCTGTGCTTTGAGTTTGAGCAGTTTCTTCATGGAACAGTATGCGACTTACGTATGCCATTACAGACTTGGTTATACACCTGAGAATGGCAACTGTACCGCTGGCAGGCACTAACTGGCCACTATCCAGCAGTTTCTCAAATGACGTATTAGATGCATTGTGCATTGAAACAGGGCAAAGACTAAGAGCCAGCAGCTACATGCAAAGGCATGAGAACGGACACTAGTACACTGTCTATGGTCTCCCACGTAAAAATGTATCTGCACGATATCTGAGTCACCACAAATAGTGCACAACTTGACGCCACCGGTCTTTCACAATGCATTCAGACTTCTTTGGTCAGGCGCCATCACTTACTCACTGGATCATATTGTCGTTTGACTAGATAAGAGTCGTACGTTGCTTTCTGTACAAGTTTCCCATTTCAAAATCTTTTAAAAAGTTAATGTCTATTTTGGGGCAATTTTAGAGCTATTCTCATGTCACTGACGCCAACTAAATAGCTTTATTGGGCATGGTGTGATTGCAGCTTTGACACAGCAACCATTAAACAGATGATAAAATGAGTGATTCCACACACACAAGCAATTTTCGTGATTCCTCTCAAATGTGCCGGGCTTTCCATGAAGCAATTCGCACAACACGTAGTTAACGTGCACGTTTACTAAAAAGGTAGGCCGTATTCAACCCTATCCCTTGGTTACAGTCAAGGTACAGTGTAATCCACTTATACAGATACCAGACATAATGATGATATAATACCTATAACGATAAAATTCTTCAGATTTGTCAATTTTCCCATTGCCCCCATGTAAGAGCAAACCATATCACAGGCCTCGAGCATGCAAAAAGGACGTGACGCAGCTATCTTCAGCATGTAGAATAACTTTCCCTTGATGCGAGTGTTCCTAATATAAGCTGCAGATCAATTTTACTTCATCAGAAGCCAATATGATGCACACAGTGCAGTCGTGCAGGAAATCATCCAACTAAAACTCTCAACAAAATGTGCTCCGTTGTCATTTTGTAATGATGATGACACTGTTTCTGACCCTTCTGACGGAAGGCTGTTATCAACAGGGTTTCCGGTTTGTTTTCCAGCGCAGGCAATTTTCAAGCTCGTTTTATCGGAAATAAGACGCTCAGATTCATGGACACAACCTCCAATTAGATATTTAGATGTCATTTTCAAAAGTAATTTTATCTACCTTCCTTGGTGAAGTGCAGGTTCATGTCGCAGGCTTATTCAGGCAGTCCATACCCATTTTTTAGGGCGAGACGGCATCACTGCCTATATTCTTAGCTTTTACCAGTTAACAGATTTCGATGGCGCGGCGGCGTAGTTCTCAAGAAACCCGGCGCCGGCGAGTGTACAGAAATGCGTACTATTTGTATGCGTCATTTTCCAATAACCGATGCTCTCTTGATCATGGGCTTTTTGGCGATCAGCAGTTTCTGATATGGCAGCTTGATCTTTTATCGAGGTCACTTGTCATTTCACATTGCCACAGTACATAGTTTCACACATGACCGTTGTAGTTGCCTGTAGCAACAGAAGTGTTGTGCTGCTTAGCACGTGGGTGAAGGTCCAATTCCGAGCAGGGAGCAAAAAAGTTAGGAGTGAGCGTTGTGCAATGCGATAAAAAGAAAAATAGGTCAGGCACACATGCTGCACTTTGCTTGACCCCCATCGTCCCGTTAGGGAAAGGGCTAATTTTGTTTTTATTATACGACACCCGGATTATATGACGGAGTTGCGTGGTCGCCTCAAATAGTATAATTGATGTTCTGCTGTAAAACGATACGATTATTGGCGATGTATCGGATACAGCGATAGAATTCTGGCAGACCGGAAGGGGCGTTGCACAAAAATTTGTCAGAAAGTTTTATTATCAAACACTTTGAAGATAATGATGTGAAAATTCTCTACATGTGCGAGGAACAGGCTGCCACGGAGAGATCGGTGAGGAGGTGTTGCATGTCTCATTCTGTTATTGCAATCGCTAGAAGGAGGAGGGGAAGAGTGCTTGGTCGCAATTATGCATGCCTTCTCACACGAGTTTTCTCCTGCCTGTGCATTCATGAAAGAAGGCACTAACTAAACACAAGGCGATATCTCTTGAGGTGAAGCTGCGAATTTATCAGGATTTCTGACAGGGTCTCAAAGTAGAAAGCCTCATGAAAAAAAGGCATTCGCAGTCTACCATTCCAACAACACGCAAGGCTGGAGATGTCATTAATAATGAAGTTTTTTCATGCTTGCTTTACGATTCAATAAAGCACTCTTTTGGGCTAGTTGGTACAAATTGAACTTAGGTTGCGGGGTCTTGCGCTGCATGGGCCATGTTAATAGCTACATTGGACAAATAAGCAGATGCCTGAACACTAGACCGCTATGCACGCGGACAGATTAGCGGGCCAGGGAACTTTGCCTCACATTGCAAAGAGTGCAGATGCCAGGCCTTGTTTGAGCAGACAAAGGTCTTGTCTTGCACGCCCAAAACCGGAAAAGAGAGAAGTAGTTGAAGCCTACTGCATGGCATTGCGAGTATTCTGTACATGAATAAGAACTCCAATTTTGGTGCTAAGCAAAGTTGAAATTGAATTCTTAAGCGACACGTTCTGGCCCATGCGCAAAAAAGTGAGCTGAGGAACGCTGCGCAACACTGCTATGTGCACCATTCTTGATAGCAGTTCCACTTCTCTGGTTTATCTTTTTTCATGTTCATACTTTCATCCCTTTCCAGTTTTTCTTGAGGCAGCATCAGGTAGCGCCTTACGAAAGATTAACAGCTGATAATTTGCACCCACTTGTGGTTGTGTTTTTCTGTGCTTTCGTAAGTGTCCCTTTGTACCGCCCATGCAGCACAAATCACCGCAACGTATGTTTTACTTTATGAATTCTATGGCTTACTATGCAGCCTTTAATAAAGTGTTCAGTGTTCTATAGCATGACCTGCATTGTTCCGTGCTGGTAAGAACAGGTGCTGCCCATTGTGTTTAGATTACAGATGGCATTGGCAGTGCACTTTTTCTTCCTCCCTTCAACGTGTTGATGCATGCTGCTATGCTCGAGGCAGCGTCGTCGTACTATGTTTACACGTGCCTGCGATGTCGATGCAAGCGATGTCACTGCAATCAGGAACTCTATGAAACATGGACGAGGACCTACAGGAAGCAGAGCCTTGGCGGAGGAGCTAGGCCTCACAACATCAACACGCACGATCGTTGTGGTCGTGCACACCTGCCACTCTCTCTGACTTACATGGGAAACTCCAAAATTTTGAGAAAACCTCCAGATTGTGCAGGTGCAGCCGTTAATCTCTCGAAAAACATCCCTAACACCACCGCAGTAACAAAGTGATAACAAAGGACAGCAGTTCTAAAGTTTTCTGGCCTTTATCTATAGCATGCAAAGCGTATTTAAAGGGCCCCAAGACACCTCAAATAACTTTTTAAACAGTTCAAGTAAATGCGTGCACAGAGTCCAGAATGCTGTCGCAATCAACAATGCCAAATGCAGCAGCACTACTAGCCGCAGGCGCCCCACAAGTCCCAAGAAACAATCCCTTCTCCTCTCCTGGCCTTCCGGTAGTCCTCAGCATTCGCTGTGACGTCAACATTGTCTGCTCATGGCATCCACAAAAAGCTCGTCTGCACGCAGGTGAGGAGCACTCGGCCAGGAGAAGAGACAAGCTGATGAACGAAGCATAGCGAAGGAAAGAGTGAAACAAGCGACGGCCTTTTTGTGCATAATAAAACACGAGTAACTCCGCTATTAAGGCACCATTTCGAAATTCTCATGGCTATGTTTTCGTTGTAGACTCATGCATAACCGCAACATCGCAACTAAATTTCGACCTCTGGATGATTTAAGGGCCCTATAAGTCACTTTCGCCACAGTACTCTGGTGTCATGCAGGAAAGTGTACTAGGCTTGGAAAGGGGCTACTAGCTGTCATGGGTCACAACACATCTGGTTCATTAATTACACACGCATGCACCATATATTTACGAGTACAAATGATCATTGATGTCTAAAAACTTTACTCTCAATCATTCAGAGCTATTCATGACACTGCTGTGGCCCTGAGAAACTTTATAAATGAAAATCCACTCAGCTTCCGTTTGTTGCGTACCATGTTTTTAGTGATACGAATACAGTAGAAGTTCGTTATAACGAAGCGGGATATAAAGAACTAATGGATATAACGAAGCAATCGTAATTCCCCTTGAAATTCCCATAGATGCTAATGTATTTAAAACCTCGTTTTAGTAATTCAAAACTCGCACCTCGCGCTCCTGAGGAGCCGCCTGCCAATACGCGCGAGGGTGTGCGTGTGCCTGCCTCCCCTTTCCACTGAAACTCGTGGACACACCCCCGCACGTCACCCGGCCTCCCCCCTCTCTCGGAACTTGTGGACCCGCCCACTCTCCTGTTGTGCGCGTGGATGGCGACGCGGCGACCACGGGCCCTGTTGTTGCTTGTCGTTCGCTGCGTGTGCATAAGAACAGCGTCTCTCTCGGTTCCCGCCACTAGACAGGAGATGGACGACGGCAACGGTAAACGAAAGCGCAAAACGATTACAATCGAGCAGAAGGCGGCTATGTTGAAAGCCGTTGAGTCCGGTGTCAAGAAGAAAAAGGTTGCCCAAGATTTCGGCGTAGCGTTGAGCATGGTACCGCAAGCGTGTAATTGACCAAATTCTACTCAATATGAGCACGAAGCGTGAGACTACAATCGACCTCTACATGGCGATCGAGATGCTACAAGCTGCTTGGATGTCTGTAACAGCAAGCACGATCGCCAACTGCTTCTGGCATGCCTCATTGCGTGTCAACAGCGGAGGTGACAGCGAAGATATCGGTGCTGCGGCTAATGAGGGTGCTGCGGGTTACCAAGACCAGGCGTCGTGGGACGCTCTCCTTGACACCAAAGTTGTGCCCGACTGAGACACCTTCTGCACGTACGTCAGTGCCGATGCACACGTGGTGACAGGGGTGGTGAATGACGACAGTGACGAACGTGTCGACGACAGCCTGGAGTTGGCAAACCCGATGTTCTGATGTGCGCACAAGCGCTGGATGCGGCAGACCTGCTGCGCCGCTTCTTCGGCGCTCACGATGACGGCGAGGACCGACTCGACATAGCGGCAGCGGCCGAAAAAGCCATCATCCGTCTGAGGAAGAAACTGCAGAAGTCTATTAAGGACTTATTTTCTGCTAAGTGAGCCGCCAGCTGGTGTGTTGAGTTTGGCATGAATAAAGCAGCAGTTTTCTTTTTTTTTTTCTTTTGCTAGTTTTTCTCCGTGCCACGGCAGTTTTTCGTTTGCATGGCGGGCTGCTGTGGGATTTGGTGCTGAGTACATCCTCTCTTGCGTGCTAATTGTCGGTAGAAATGGATAATGGCTATAACGAACTAATGGTTATAACCAAGTAATTACAACTCCCCCTTCAATTTCATTATAATGAGGTTTTACTGTATTTTAGGTGACCCTGCGAGATTTGAATCACCAAGGTTTTAATGTAGTATGGATGGGCAAAAGTAGATGGAAAACAACTTTATTGTGCAAAAGTAGAAACCTCTGCTATTTCGAGAGAGAACAAGAGAGAAAAGTAATTCCAGCACGGTCACTCCGAAGGTGAACTCACCCTTCTGAAGAAGCTCCTCAAGGGCCTTGCGGGCAAGTGAGCCTCGCACCTTGAGTCGCTCAGAGACAACTGAGGGCGTGATCAGCTTGTAGCTGGGCACTTCCTTGAGAAGCTTGTCGTACGTGGCCTTGTCGAACAGCACCAAGTTGTTCAACTTGTCACGCACTTTTCCCTTGGACCACTTCTGCACACATCAAAGCACAGTGTCAAATTCACACTCAAAGGTATGGCTGTGCAATGCAACCAGATAGAGTAGACCTACCCGAACACAAAGTATGCACATAGGTCTATGAACAGAGCAGCAGAGGCTCGCTTAAAAATGCCATGGGAACGATAGGCAGTCCACAGCACAAGCTAAGTTACTTAGCTTAGCTTGGGCTGTGCAGTTTCCCCAATATTCAGTTTTCCCGGTATTTTTTACAGAACTTGAAAAGTGCAAAAGTAATGTTGAATTCCAATGGCGGAGTCGGAGCAAGCTTTCCTGCTCCTTTTGGAGCAAGTGTGGTCCAATGGCAGAGTGAGGGCGGGAGTCAAGCGTTCTAATGGGAGAGTCGGAGTGGATTCAGAGTTGGAGTCACTCCGTGGAGCAGGAAAAGTTGCTCCGCCAAAATCGGCGGAGTCGACCGGAACTCGGCCTGACGTACTTCCTTTAACACGTTTGCCTGCTTGGGGGTGCTGCCGCTGTCGCGTGTTTTGACAGTAATGGCGGACAACATGGGCGTCTGAGCAAATCGTGCGGCATTGCTTCCGCTGATCGATAGCGACAGCTCAGAGTCAGAAAACTCCAGTTTCTGCACGAGCGATTCATCTGATAGTGACAGCGACGCTGAAACTGCCGCATACGAGCGGGTTCGACAGCGGAATTAGCAGAATGGAATAACTACACGCAAGGTATTCTGGGCAACTCAAGCACTTCAGCTTTCTTCTAGCTCCCATGCTTGCTCCGGCGGCGTGGATTGTGTTCCAATCGCGGATTTGGAGGCGTCGCTCTACATCAGAGTCGAGTGTTCGCTCGCGGAGTCCATCGGCTGCTCCGACTCTGCCATTGGAATTCAACATAAGAACTTTTATTATGAAGGGCATGCTGCCATGAATTTGAAAATGTAACCATTTCTGTGCCACAGAAACATTTCATACTTGTTAATCTTGATGCTAGACCTAGAAATGACAAACGGCTTCATTCAATATGAACTTCAAAAGTATTTAAGCATCCTGTGTTAAGGCTCCGAAGCTCAGTCAAATGGCAAAAGAAGAAGCATGCAGACGAGTGCCAAGCACAATTTTTCAAAGCAGGGGTGGCTGGTACAAAGCATCACATCTTAAGCTGAATGCTATCTTATGCATCATCGTCTGGCAGAGTCATGTACCCTCAAACCACAAGAAGCATACAACAGCATTTAAAATGTGAGCTTTAGGATTGGCTCCACTGAAAAAGACTGAAACAAAGGTTGTGACTTGTGCTCTAATTAATGGCATGCTGAGGGTAAAGGATGCAGCGTGTAGAGGTTTTGATATTTTGGTTATCGTGCCAAGTTGTGCCAATTTCTCCCCAGTACAGCTGTGTTAGTCATAAGAAGAACATGTGGTGAATGTGCCTCAAAATATAGTGCTACACCCAAGAGGTGAGGAATGCAGCAAGATCTCATTGAGGAAATTGTATGAAGTTTTGTCCCTGATCACTTATTGTTGCGCGATGTCTGGACCTGTTGGGGCTACAAAAGGCTCACCACAGGAATTCGTTCGCGCTACTGGGCCACAAACATGAGATAACGAACTGGCAGCCACGGCAGTTCTGCAGCAATTGCACTGCATATGGATCTAGAGAAAAAGCCTACCCAAACCGTTCACCATTGACACTAATTGCATTCGGGTTTGTCTGCCATGAACACCAAGCTGTAATGTACGAATGAAAGCAGAACTCTTTTACGCTCCAAATTTAGCAATTCGAGTGACAGTCTGATTTAACTGCACAACTGCATGTGAGGTGTCATGTTTGAACTAAACGAATTCTAATATCACATGCTATTAATTATACGCTTCTTATAGACAGAACAGTGAGGTGCCAACAAACCTTCCCCGAAAGAAATTGTATGAAGTTTTGTCCCTATCATGGCTGCAAACAAACAGGCAGCCATCCACTGGAATTTAATATCACTTGCCTTCTTCTTGGCCTTGCCTCCAGAGGATCCCTCCTTCTTCTTGGCGGTCCCCTTCGTGTCAGTTTTCTTTTTACTGTCCTGTTTGGGCGGCTGAAATGTGGAAGCAAGATGCGATTAGCACAAGTAGATCAATAGCACCGGCGCAACAAGACATCTTCGGTAAGGCGACAACACGCAAGAGCTCGAAAAATTGCTGAAAGTGCATGAACTTGACTGTCAAAAGCACCATGAAATTGTTGGGCAGGGTTCTGTTTGGGGTCGCAGAAGTCCGTGGTATGCCCGTGTCACTGGGGCGCACGTAACCCACGAGCCGCTTCGCCCTTCTCAGTATTTTGCCAGCGTCCGTGTGCACATACGGGCAAGATTTCACAGCAAAAGGCACTGGATCCCATGTTAGAATATCTGTTACATTTGCATATGATGGGCTACAAAACTAGTAGCGACTGACTCGAGAGAGTGCAGATTATGGTAAAAAATGTGGCCTGCCATCGACACGATAAGCACATCATAGCGGCTGGTGCCCACGTTCATGCGGCCCATTTCCTGGAGTTACAAACGCGATCGCACTAAGACACGCTTAATTATGGCAGTGATTTGCTCAATGGGATAACCAAAGGCACCTCGCGCTAGTCCAAGCAGTGCTGCAGAAGAGCTCGGCAGACCGACGTGCTACTAGATTGTCTACGCCGGACACGCAACGCTGTTAATTAAACAGAGGCATACACACCCGTACGTACAAATTAATGGCTGTATTACCACACGATTAGCCACGTCTACTGTCTCGGCACCGCTGCTTTACACAAGCGTCGAAACCTAGGCCTTGCATGCAACACGTGTGCCACATTAGCCGACACCGAATATTTCGCCGAAGCATTTCAACCGTTCATCGTTAAGTTAACCCTTAGTCTTTTTAAAAAGCTTCACACAGTGCAAGTACAACAGCTTATTAAAGTTAACGACAAAAGTGCGTGAAAACAGAGAACGTGTACCATCGTTGGCGTCCAACCGGATAGGATGCCGTGAAAAGAAAGGCCTTCGCTCACCGGAAAGAACCCCGTGCCAGCGCCGACAACTCAATGTGGCCAGAGTAAATCTATAACCAACTGATGTGGTCAAGAGACAAAACGAACTCGCTCTAACGTTTAGAGATTTAGATAAAATAAGATTAATTTTTAACATGAATAGCAAAATCACTTTCGTGCTCATGTCAAGACTGGTACTCCCGAATAATCATCGCAAAGCGACTAGAAATTGTTAAGACAAAAATAAATTTAACTAAGGTTTAATTGTAATTATTATACTCGGCAGACTACTTTGAGACTGTTTGCAGCAACAAGTTAATTATTTATTTTATTTTGGCATTATTTAGACGAAGTCACGTATTCGCCAAGCAACATTGTGAAAACGTCTTTCCGCCAGTCAGGAAGTCCCCGTGTCTTTCTCTTCGGTCAGGCTAAGCAGAGGTGCGTGCGTTTTTGTAATCTGTGTGTCTTTCGCGAAATACTTGTTGTGAGTTATCAAACTTTTGGCTGTGTATGTCTCTCAGCAGCAAAAGTGACCAGGAAGTATGTTTTCTGGTGATGTGCTGTAGTATCTTTCTGATGAGTTGGTGATTTAAGTGACACGTTTTAGAGTGGTTGAGTCGACCGGCGTGGTCGGATTACTGGCCTGTTTCTTTGCGTATGTTGCCGTGCCAGTGATACTTCAAGGCCCTTACGTAACAGGGAACCGTTCGAAGCAGTTATTTGCGGAATAAGTGCGTTGGAGGAGGACCTGCGCGTCGGCGTCTCAACTCGTGTCATACATTCCGCGTTCCTGCGGCCATCTAGTGATTGTCGGAATGTCAGTGTCGCATAGGAGCAGCCTGTAAAGTTAAAGTAACTTGGCAGATACAGCTTTGCAGACCCGAATCAAACTGCTGTAATACGGACAGTAATTCTTGAATTGCACATTCAGCTGAAACCGAGTATTCATTTGCTGCGATATGTTGTGTACGGGAAACAATGATTTAATTCAAGGTGCAGAAGGCAAGAAGATAGGCGTATCCAGAAATGGGTAAAAATTCAGTGTATTCTAAATGATGTAATTGTTGCTGCAAACGCGGCTCTAAAATTTTCTTTAGAGGAGTACACAAATTGAATATACATTACAGGGAGGCTTTTTCCCATCTTAAGTTCTATGTCCTGACAGAAACACTGCTTGTTGGGCAAGTTGGTGTGTCATGTGTAGGCAGAAGATACCAGCAAATGAACATGAGCACAAAGAACGGGACCAACACTTGACCTGACCTATTTTTCTTTGTGCCCGTTGTTATTCACTCATACATTCCACCAAGGTATAACATGAAGCTGACTTCCCTCGATAAATGTAGTACAGGTGTGGCCTCTTTAGGCAGCAATGTTTCTGTTAGCGGAGGTAAACGCAATGTTAGCTTGTACCAAAGGGACTTCTTTTTTTCAGTGGCATAGGTAAGAGTGATGATGTGCATTGTAATGCCTGCTGTTGTGTACGATGCATTGCACAAGCTTAGAAGCACGGAAGCTTGGGCGAGTTTGTAAGATATCATGGCACAACTTCAAAGCGCTAAAAAACAAGGACAGAAGAAAAAGAGTGGACACGACGAGCGCTAACTTGAAACTGAAATTTATTACAAGAATGAGTGGAAAAGGTAAACCCCATTAGATGGCGCACATGTGTGCACACTTGTGTTCAAGGAGACCTCGGGTGGTCCACCTTCGAGGCACGGGAGGCGGCAAGCAAACTGACCTACCGGGGCCGCTTGCCTTTTCTGCGGAAAGAGCGACTCGCCCGAGAGGTCTTTGACTACCTCTCAGCGACGTGTATGCGCACCAACTGGACAAACCGCATATACCGCCTTGAGAAGAAATATGGCTTACATGGCAGCAATATGTGAAGGATGTGCGCGACCGTGTCCGGGAGAAGGAAGAGGAGCTGTCGCTGCAGGGGATGGGGGGCAAGAGCTCTATGACCTTGTATGGACAACACAAGCGGACTATTGGCGCGGTGTTCATATATGACAATAACCTTGGAAGCAGCTTGCTCTTCGAGGCGCGAGCTGGGGCCCTGCGCACCTTGGAGCGCCAGCGGACTATAGATAGTGAGCAGTGGGATGTGTTGTGTAGGGTCTGTGAGTGTGCGGACGAAACTATGGAACACATTGTGGTGCAGTGCAGGGAAATCGAACCCCAATGTAGAGGAGACACTCCGTTGCATTTCGCACTGGGATTCGAGGGTGATGGTGGGGAGATGAACAGAGGAGCGGTGGAGCGCACTAAGCGGCGCTTGGAAAGATGGAGAATCTTATCTCTTCTGAGGGTCGCGAAGTGAACCCCCCCCCCTCTCCCCCCCCCCACCTCTTTGTTGTTTTTTTTTTCAGAGTAGGTCATCCCTCACATCCTCCTTAATTGTTTTTTTTCTCCCTTTTTTCTTTTTCCCTTAGCTGGGGTTTTTATCCTCCTGTATTTTTTTATTGCCAAGCCGCTATACACGCGGCGACCCGTTATAAAGGGAACAGCACCACATCATCATCATCATCATTGCACAGACTGCTCACAAAAGCCCAAGAAAACACCACAAAATCACTTTGGTATGGCGTCAGATTTCTGCACTAGATTCTATTCGCATTCCACCAGAATCAGTGAAGGCTGGCTGACACGCGTCGCTTTTCTCTTTAATCAGATAGGCTTCGACTATCTCCCTTGTTAATTTATTCTCGTGTCTGAAAATTACAGAAGTGTCAGATAAACCAGGTTCACATCCGCAATCACGGCAATGCATTGCAAGGTGTGAATGGGAGACCAGCGCTGGATAGGTGGCGCGCCGAAAAAGTGCGCCTGGCGGGAAGTCGCGGCATAAGTCCGCCGCTCGATCAGACGACATTTGTTGCAGCTCGCATATGTTTCGTCTGTGCGCGTCGTTTCGCTGCGGTTCAAGCTTCTGAGAGAGAAAAAATAAAACAATAACAAGCTTCTGCAAATACTCATTCAGCTAGCGCCATCAAGCGAAAGAATACTGAAGAAAATTTGCAAAGCTTTATATATTTTTCGCAGTGTGCCGCGGCGAGCGCGCCTGCGTTAGAGTGCATCCTAGCCTGCGTAAACCCGCGTGCGTGGTTCCCGGGTTCGCGGTCCCGTGCTTGTTTAAGTTGTCGGCAGCTATGGCGCCAGTTGTGCTCCGCTATGGTTTTAGTAAAATAACATGGCCTGAGGACCACTTCCGCAGAAAGGCACTTGAAAAAGGGGCGAAGCTGTGCAAGGCGAAATACGTTTACGATGTGGAAGAGACGGTGTCGTGCCGTGACAGCGATTCTCAAGTCGCAGCGAAATGTCGCTCGCAAGTACGCCAAGCCAGCTACGATGTCACGCTTCAGGTTAGCGAGCATTTGGTGCTAGCTCGGTTATTACGGCGTGTTCCTGTCTTGTTTCTTTACGGCGGGTGTAGCTGTGTAAAATAAGCGCGACGCTGTACGCAGTAAATCGCACAGTTGGTTTAATCGTACAGCGAGTTGACTTCCGTGCGTGATCGTAGCGTTGGCACTACATGTTTTCATTTCGAACGAAAACTTGGGCACGTTTACTTCATGCAGTTTTTATGTGTTCGCCTCTAGCTGTCGTCTCAGCGCCTGATAAGTGGGGCCACCTGTTCATGAAAGGCCGGCAGCGACGGCGCCTGCAAGCAGGTCGCAGCGGTAGCACTCGAGCTCAATAACTTAGCCGATGCGACGTCGTCAACTGACGTGCCTCAAGTGCTCCCATAGCTGGCCGTCTTCACTGTTGTATAAAACAATGAAACACGCGAAATTCGCTTTAGACCCCAGCTCGACGCCGCCAGAGAGGACCGAACTTACCCCGCTCGCCTGACAGCTTGTATCTAACGTTGCCTCCGTTCTTGCTCGTATGGTTTCGCAGGAAATACGTAGAAAGATATATCACCTCTCATTCCTACTTAGTTATGACCAATACGCTGCAGTACCGTCGGCCTCTTTTTTTTGTTTGTTTGTTCGGCGTTCAGTGCCCGCACCGCCTTCGCTAGTAGCTATCCTTGTGCGTGTCGTCCGCGGGAGCGGCTGAGAAGTGCGCGCTTTGACCGCCAGGGCGGCACGGAAACTCCAGCGCTGGTTCCCTATAGGCAGTTACTTTGAGGGAGCTGTGGCGCTCTCTAAGCCTTACATTCAGGCATCGGCCCGACTGTCCAACACAGCACCGTCCACACGCCACACGGATGTGCGCCATCTAATGTTTACCTTTTCCACTCATCTTGTAATAAATTTCAGTTTCAAGTTAGCGCTCGTCGTGTCCACTCTTTTTCATCTGTCCTTGGTTTTTAGCGCATTGAAGTTGTGCCACGATTGCACAAGTGCTGATTCTTGGCAGAAGAAACAAACTGCCAGAGATGTTGTGTTGCCTCTTTGGTGGTACAACGAAGTAGTGTGGAAGCGGTCATGTCGACGCAGCTGGCGGGGACGCCAGCGTCCAGGAAGTCACGGTGCGAAGCACCAAAGGAAATCTCCACACACTCCGTGCTCGTCACCAACTGACGTAGTAGGTTTTATTTACACAGCACCTCGAAGTGCGCTAGGGGCTCAGTCCCGGGACATCGGTGCCAAGTGAGGCGCCACCTGACATCGTAATAATGAAACCGAAGATAGAAATACTACCACACAACACAAGAGTTGTTTGAAGCCTTCTATATCAAAAAGAAATAGTCTTATCAAAAAGCAAGTGTCATTAGATATTTGGCACTTCATTTTCTTATCCTTTCTATCCCCCCCTTACACGAAATATCTTGCGCCACAGTCAAGCATACCTTAGCTTGTACATGCATCTACACCAGTAAAATTTTGTCTAAAGCCTGTCTTGTATCTCTGCAGCTGACATGACTCAAGTGTTTGTGCGTGGCCTTGATGGCCGAACGCTGGTCATTGACCTGGCGCTTGGCGCACGGGTTTCCGAGCTCAAGGAGGATTTGAGTGCCCGCCTGGGCCTGCCATGCGACCAGCAGCGCCTGCAGCTCTCCTCTGGCCGACCACTGGAGGATGCCGACGCTCTGGAAGCCGGCTGCAGCCTGGACCTGAGCCTGCGCCTGGTCGGTGGTGTGATTGAGCCCAGTTTGCGCATCCTGGCCCAGAAGTACAACTGCGACAAGATGATCTGCCGCAAGTGAGTGCGAAGGCTTCACCAATCTGGAGCTGTCTTTTTTTTTTTGTGCGAGCACTTAAAGGGACCCTGCAAAACTTCTCCCAACTAAATTATAAAATGGCCTCACTCATAATTTATTGCCTCATGAATTGACTGCTGCAAAAAATTTTAGAATTCATCAAGTACAAGTGGAGTTACAAAGATTTGTTGCACACTATGAGTGCTTTCTCTCTCTTCCCAGTGAACGTGCTGAAAGCTACACTGAGGGAGGGGGGGTCTCACGTTTCTCGTGATGACAAGGGGGCAAGGAGCTACATCTGTAGGTCAGCGCACGTCATGACCTCGATCACTTTCTTTGCTTGTTTCTTTCAATGTGCACGCCTTGGCATCACTTGCCCATGATGCGGGCACGCCGCAGTAACTGCGTAGCTCACGATGTTCACATCAGCCAATGGCCGTGTCTTTTGGGTATGTGACGCTGTTCATTTTGGGTATATGGCATCATTTGTCGAGAGAAGAGGAAGCTATTTCTAGTTAATGTTGAGATTTAATTGTAAATTCGTAAAGTCCTTGCCGTGTGCTGCGCTATGGTTGGCTCCCATGTTTGAAGGAGCCTCAACTACTGATCGGCAGCATTTTCTGACCACGTTCACAAAGTGTTGCAGGGTCTCTTTAAAAGCCCCTCACCATGTTTGTGCATTGCTTGTATATCTCATGGTTCAAAAGCTGTTTGAAATTTCAAACGGAAACTCTCACGTTTCTCGTCTCACTTACGGCCAAAGTCATGTCCACATGCACAAATGTCTCCTCATAAGATGCACTAGCTGCAGTGTCATGATTGTGGCACACGACCTTTGCAAAATCATACATTGCAAAGCAACCACTACTGGGTAGAGCTACGGATCATTGTTTGAGTTCAATAAATATTAGGAATGGGAAGTGAACCACTGGAAACGTACAGTGCCGTACACTGTTAGGGTGAACGCGGTTCAGCGTGGCTGCGCTCCGCAGAGCTCCAGTGCACCCGATGCGACCGCGCATCGAAGCGTAGCGGCGCATGCGCACACGGACGCACGGGAGATACTTTGCGTCGTCTGCTTTATCACTCAAGAGCGGCGGGCTCTTGTGCGCCTGCACCCATAGGTCGGCAAAAAATGTGGAGCTCACTCAGACTCACTCACGAAACATATCTTACCCTTAGAGCTCACTCGGACTCAGACTCACCAAACTTTTTCTCATCCGGACTCACTCGGACTCAGACTCACTATAATTTTTCTCAACCGGACTCACTCGGACTCAGACTCACCAAAATATAATTCACTCGAACTCATTCAGACTCAGACTCACGGCTCGATCTGAGTCTGAGTGAGTCGACTCATGAGTCCGCTAGCCTATAGTTAGCCTTTTTCTACCATAATGTCAATGCTCTTTAACGCCAATATCTCGCATAATCGGTGCGCTACTTAGCACCTTTTGATCTCGTACCTTCAAATACGAGTTATCTGACTTTGTAGTTCAATAAGGACCGTTTTATTGAAAGAGATGACTCACACGAGATATTTTTATCAGTAACTTGCCATAAAGAAGTTTGCGGGGGGAGGTCAAGGCACCTCCTCCCCCTCTCTCTCCTCAACTCACGCCTCTGATCAATAAATATTGAGCTGACGTATGAACGGTATCGCGTTGAAGTATGTTGGAGTATACGTGAGTATAAACGTGAGCCGACATAAGGCTGATAGTAATGCTGAAGTTGAGTAGATAGGACCATAGGTCGGCAAAAAATGTGGAGCTCACTCAGGCTCACTCATGCAATATATTTTGCCCTTAGGGCTCACTCAGACTCGCCAAAATTTTCCTCAACCGGACTCACTCGGACTCAGACTCACCAAAATTTTTCCCAACCGAATTCACTCGGACTCACTCACAAAAACTTTACTCACCCGGACTCACTCAGACTCAGACTCACGTCTCGATATGAGTCTGAGTGAGTCGACTCATGAGCGAGTTTGCCGACCTATTGCCTGCACCGCTTCGTTTCGATGCGCGGCCACGCTGAGCCGTGTTCACCCTAAGAGTGGACGCCACTGTACCACTGAAAATGTGCGGAAAAGAGGCAGGGCTCGTAGTGTAGACCTATAGAAGACATGAGGTCGTCCCTTGGCTCTACTGTATAATAAGGCGAGGAAGAAAACTCCAGTGTGGATGCTACTTTAGGCAGATGGAGAGTTTCTGCATTGGCACTGGAGGTTGCCTTGTGGCTGCATGTTGGCACAAAGTTTCAGTTGTATCACATCTAAACAGAACGCAGTTACACTCCCAGAATGATTCCTTACGGTTTAGTGCAACCCTAATTTGCAGTGCGATTCGTGAAAGGTCCTTCGGTAAACAATCTATCTCTGCTGTGAATGCGGCTGTGTAATGTGTAGACATCTGGCAGCCTTTAATTTCTTATGTTTCAGCGCAAGGAAACACAAGGAGGAAAAAGAAAACGCGAGGTCACGCTGCCTGTCTTTTCTTCTTTTTCGTCTTTGCATTTCCTTGCACTGAAACATAAGGTATGCAGTACCAACTAGCCCACCAGTTGGTTTTATTAAGCTTTTACTTGCTGAGGGCTTTAGCAGTCATGCGAAGTACAAAAAGGAGGGACCTCATTTAACCCTTTTTGGAATGGCTCGTGATATGATAAACTTCAAAAATTTTCTTCTATCTCAACAAAATCAGAAAGAGCACCTTACATTTTTACCCAGAAAGTTTCCTGTGGCAGTGAAATGCATAGCAACTGTGGCACGGCATAATTTTTTTTTTTTCTTGGAAGAAATCTAAGACAGCAGATTGTCATATACATGGTGCGCAAAAAAAACTTTTTTTTTTGCAATTTATATAAATTAGTAAACAATAATTTAATTCGTCCACTGATCCTGGTATCATTTAGTTTCATCACAGTCATGTAACTTAGTGCAGTCAAATCTAGGTAATTTGAACTCGAAGGGGCCCGAAAATTTGTTAGCATTGAAAGATGTTCAAATTAAGAAAAGCTAATTGAATTGAGGACTAACCTGCAGCAGCACATGTGCAGTGAGCGAACATGGGAGTGGGAAGTGCACAAAGATGTATTCGTGCATATTTGCATTTCAAGCTACACCATACCCATCATTAAGAAATGTAGTCAGTTATGCGCGTTGGCACACGTTTTTCCCGCAGTGAATCGAGGAACATGGCTTGAAGCTTGCTAACAAGTTCCAAACCAGCATCTGCACATTGCTGGAAAGAGAACTAGCGTGCAGCTAAGTCCAGCACCGACGCTACTTCAGTTGCATATCGTAGAGTCGTGGGGGCAGGGGGCACTTCATTGATGGCACTGGGAGTCCTTGCCACTTAGAGCAGAAAGGTCCTGTTGAGGGCACGTAGCCTGTATGATCTCGGCGACTGTGATGGCACCGCAGGTCTGTACACCTGCGTCCACATTCACATAACCCCCAAAGGTTGCGCCATCCGGAGGAACACTGCTGCCCTTTTTTCGACATGCAGTTATCGTCTAACAAAGTCTGCACTGCCTGATCTTATCATCACTGGCCACAGGTTCACTGAAACCACATCGGCGTGAACAATTGCTGATGGTGTCCGGCTTAATGGAAAACGTAACAATGTGACGCGCATGCTATAAATTAGGCTAAACACGTAGCACTACACTGCACAAAGAACGACGACCACGATGGCTCTCCGCTGCCGTGGCTTTTTTTCTGCAAATGCTTTTTTTTCCACAGCCAGGCGAGGATGCTATGGGTCAACACGTGATCGTTTGGTGGGTTCGTTCGTATTGATTGTTTACGGCAGATGGAAAGGGCAGAGCCAGCGGAGCTCCCGCCACAGCTGCACTGGACCCTCCCCTCGGAGGAGAGTGTCTAGTCCAGCCATGTTCCAGCACGTTGACAGGTGGTGGGGGAGTGAGCAAAGGGGTAGTCCTTTACGTTTTTTCCACAACAGGGTCAGAAATATCGTGGTCGTAGGCGTCGCCAAGTGATTCTAGGCATTTTCTGAGCGTGGCATGTTCGAATTAACCGTTGCAGAAGATTGCGCATCTGAAAACCAGCCGTTTTCAGCCATTGAAACACATAACCTTGCCGGGACCGCATCATCAGTTCGAATAAACTCTTAAGTCTGAATAAAGTGTGTTCGAACTAATGAAATTCGGCTGTATATATCATTTGTATGTTTGGCCGCACGTTGATTACCAAAATAGATACGCCATAAATTGTGATGCCTTACAACTTTTCCGTATAAACAACTGCCCTCAAGGTAATTATAAAAAGTTAATTGAACAGTATTTTTAAAAATTAGTCTCTTTGAGGTGACTTAAGCAATGGCCACATCTTTCCATCTCATTGTAAAGTACAACGATGGCAAGTGGCTTACTCTCATTGTATTTTTGTAAGGATATAAGTATCAGGTAAAAAAAAAATGCCCTCTAGTATGTGGTTGGTACTGTGCAGGGCTGTGGCAGCACATTCTGCCACGACGTTTTTTCTTGCTTTAATTCTTTGTGTAGCAGAAGGAGAAGAGAAATGCAATGGACAGATGACACGCAGAGTGAGGTTTTTTTGTTTTGTTCAGGTTTTGATAACTGGATTTGTATGTTATGTTGTTGCATAGAAATAGAAGGAAATGAAATCATTGATTGTACAAGTCGGTGATAAAGGCAATTAGTAATGTGAAAGCGCCGTATTCAGTGAAGTGTTGTCAGTGTTTGATCTTGATTGCAGTTTTTGCTGGAAGGGATGGGGGTGTCATTGCCATCTTGTTTATAGCATAGGGTGTGTATGTCCAACTGTGTTGCAGATATTGCATGTCAGTATTAAAACCACTTGCAGGTGCTACGCCCGGCTGCACCCGAAGGCCACAAACTGCCGCAAGCGCAAGTGTGGCCACTCCAACAACCTGCGTCCCAAGAAGAAGCTGAAGTAGACTGTGTGCTTAGGCATGTTACGTTCTGTGGTTGCTGGGCCAGGAATAAAATCCTTACAAATCCAAATGTTCTTGCTTGCATCTGAGTGTGTACATGCACAAGCTTTTGGATGCCACAGGCTTGATTAAACAACATATGCTGCCTTCATGAACGCAAGCAGCTGTTGATCTTACAATGGTAGTCACTTAGCGGCTAAGCAGCGGCAGTAACTTAGCGGCTAAGGTTTCATGCTGTTTGAGTCTAAGGTAGTCAGTGCCTCCTCCGATACACAGTTCTACTCGTGGGGAAAGTACAAACTGGCTGGTGCCAGTTCAGCATCTGGAAAAGTGTAACTGTGCTTTGAGGGAGGCACACAAAAGAAATTGTGATCAAAATGTAAGGCTCATTTATTGCTCAAGGTTTATAGATTCAGACAATAATTAGGGACTGAAGGTTTCTCGTTTGGTGGTGGGGCACCCCTCTCCCTCCCGTAATTGACTCCTCTGCGCTGGTATGTAGTGGCCAGCACTCAGAGACAGATGAAAGACTGAGATGTGTGCACAGCCACTTTCCAAGCTGTGCAAGGACAAGCCCCCCTTCTCATCAGAGAATGCTCCTGGTTAAGGCACTGGTAATATTGCGTTTTCTTTTCTGTCGAACCGTAGGTTCAATCTTTGTTTTATTTACTGCCATTTCCGATTCCAGTTAAAGCGCACTGTTAATAATTAGTGGGCGAGGATATGGGGGCCTGAATGCTACAGGAGAGATTTTTTATCCTATGTGGAAAGGAGTAGCCGTCACCAAGCAATGGTGATGGCATTTATCGTTAATTATTTATTTAATTCTTTTATTTAACTCACTCACTCTCCCTTTTTTCTCTCTTTAGCATTCAATACAGAAACCGTAAACAATATTTTCACATGCCTACAAATTATCCTTTCTTTTTTTTCCCTTCACAAATCCTACTGCCGCACGATTCATGGCCGATCCCCCATGGTGGGTTGAGCCATTCCTCTAGGAGCCAACCACCGTCTTCTGACATGGCCGAAAACCATACCAAGAGCACCGCCTAGAGCGGCGCAAGCACTGTGACCGGGCTCGTATTGGGGGGTATATCCATGGGAAGCGGCAAACCAGGCAAGTGCCCCTCGAGGCAAGGGCGTAGCCAAGGGGGGGGCCGAAATTTTTCAATTTTGCTTGTGTATATATACAGGCACACATACAAACGCGCGCACGAACATACATAAAGTATGGTTGACCCCCCCCCTCCCCGAAAAAAATTTCTGGCTACGCCCCTGCCTCCAGGAATTTACCTGCCGTAGAATCATGGGCGTCGGCAGGATTTTGTCTTGAGGGGGTGCATGCCTGTGTTGAATCACGATGGGAGTTCGGGGGGGGGGGGGGGGAGCCAAGTGTCCCTTTTGCATCCATGTGCATCAGGAAAATTTGCGCTGAAGCCACACAAACAGGTTAAATACAATTTATGCCATTGCTCGTGTACGCTAAGCGACATTGGCTGACGAAGAAATGCTTTGTCCCAAAGAAATATTTATGCGACAGCTTCAGATCGAGCTTGACAACGACGAAATTCGATGGCTTCAACGCATAGGAAGCTTGGACAGTTGATTGCTCAGTGAACTGCCAATAACAAACGAACTTGCGAGATCGCCCTGTCCATTATGTTTACTTTCAACAACTGGTAATGTGCGCTAGAGCACTGCACGGCCCGGATTTTACAGCCCGGGCCCTGCGCGGGCCCGCTTTATGAAGCCCAAGCCCAGCCCGGGCCCGTGGTTCCAAGCCCGGGCCCGGCCCGGGCGTTCATTATTAAAACTAATCCAGGGCGCGCTTGTTCATGACCAGGCCCGACCCGCGCCCGCTAGAGGATATTAGTTGTTGATGATGATGATTAATGATGCCGTGCGCTTTGTAGCGGGCGATCGGACGGAAAATCCGGTGTGTACGTGCATCGAAATGTTGCTTTGCCCGCGGTGGTAGTTCAGCGATTAAGCTGTTTCGCTGTTAAGTCCTAGGACGCGGGTGCGATTCCCGCGGCCACAGCGGCCGCAATTTGATGGGGGCGAAATGCAAGAACACCCGCGTATATACTTATCTTTAGGTGCACGTTAGAGAACTCGAGGTGGTCGAAATTGATCCGGTGCCACTACGGCGTGCCTCGTAATCATATCGTGGTTTTGGCACGTAATACCAAGGAATATAAATGAAATGTACCGTATGTGTCAACCTCGAATAAAAGACCGAAATCTTTATTCCTCCCATGGGAACAACCGTGATCTGGCCCATTGTTAGTGCTGTTAATATATATATATATATATATATATATATATATATATATATATATATATATATATATATATATATATATATATATATATATATATATATATATATATATATATATATATATATATATATATATACGTGATCTGGCGTGTTTATAAGGAAACCCACCACGATGTACCAGCAGACAAAACGTTAGTGAAAATATACAGTGCCAATCTATATCTATACTGGTAAAAAGAATAGCGCTTCAACTGTTTTTCTATTTTTATTGCTAAGCTTTACTAAGAGCCAGCTCTTTGCACGTGTCACTTCAGCCAGGGGCGTAGCCTGAAATTTTTTTCGGGAGGGTTCAACCATACATTATGTATGTTCGTGCGTGCGTTTGTATGTGTGCGTGTATATATGCGCAAGCACAATTGAAAAATTTCGGGGACGGGGGGGGGGGGGGGTTGAACCCCCCCCCCCCCCTTGGCTACGCCCCTGACTTCAGCTTGGCACAGTATACCTTAGACCATGCAATGCATAACGTTCGCGTATGCTCGAAGGCCCGACTTACGCCTTTTAATGAGCGGGTCCGAGTCCGGCCCGGCCCGCAGCCTCAAGCCCGGGCCCGGCCCAGGCCCGCGGCTTCAAGCCCGGACCCGCACTTTCAAGCCCGAGCCCAGCCCGGGCCCGCCGGAAAACGCTTCGGACGGCCCGGCCCGCCGGCCGGGCCGGGCCCGTGCAGTGCTCTAATGTGCGCAGCATCAATTTGAACTTAAAGTAGGCCTGATATGCTTTCTTCAAATTATGACGTCTGTTCATATTCGCGTTATGACCACTTCCCTAGAAAAAATTGGTGGAATTAATTTTCGTTTTTCGACAGCGTATCGCGTCTTAAATTGTCAACTCTCGGTATACTTAGTCGGCAACCTATCAATTTATTTCGGAAGCATGCATTAGTGTGCAGGGGCGTAGCCAGGAGGGGGGGGAACCCCCCCCCCCTCCCCGAAATTTTTCAATTTTGCTTGCCTATATATACACGCGCACATACAAACGCACGCACGCACGAACATACATAAAGTATGGTTGAATCCACCCCGCAAAAAATTTCTAGCTGTTTCCTGTTAGTGTAGTGTATTTCCTGTTAGTGTATGCTGTAGTGCATGCTAGCTGTAGTGTAGTAATTGTGACGTAAATTAAAATGAATTAAAGTGAAAGTAAAAAGGCACCCTTTCGGTCGGTGGGATCCGAACCCACAACCTTCGATTTACGCGTCCGACGTTCTACCATTCGAGCTATACGACGGATAGTGCTTCCCCGTCCGCTTCTTTCGTTATTTCTGTGCGTGTAATCCATGGGAGTGTTAGCCAGCGCAGCTCGTAGCCCAGGCAGTGAGTGTGGAATACACTTCTTGCCAGAGGGCGTCACGTGGCCGACGGAAATAGTGATTTTTCGTCCACTTCAGTTCATTTCAATTTACGTCACACTTACTCCACTACAGTTACAATTAACAATTAACGTCTCCCACGCCTTTCCTGGACTATTTGTCTGTTGGATTCATTTGCTTGTGTTTTACAAAGAAACGAGCCCCTCGAAAAAATTCCCTTTCATGCACTTATGAAGCAAGTTATTCTAGGCCTCTCCATAGTCGCGGTACACTTATTTATCGTAACCGATTGGTAACCGACATTTTTATCAATGCACATCGGCACGACGCTCTTTGGCCCCATTTAGCCTTTGCACCGAGAACCACTATCACATCGTCAACATCGAAAACTAAGCTTCATTTTAGTATACGATGGGTAAATTGTCATGGATGTGTCGCTGGTCAAGGCGACCGTTCCAAGAAGATAACGAGTGCTGCCGTTGTTTTGCGTTTCGCGTTGTCCTAAAGGTGGTCTCTTACCCTTATTCATGCATCTGTGCACGTAACCGTGGGAACCAGAGTTTTCTTTAGAAATCTTTAAAATGTCCGGTATTTTACGCTTCTTTATTATTGTTCAGCAGCGCCTTTTGAGTTCAGCGGTGCCAGGCCACCCTGTTTGAGGATGTGTTAGCTGCAAGCACTCCATCCTTCCGAAGTAGGCTAGCCGCGTGGTTCACAGCGGCGATGAATGCTTCTGGTGCCAGCTGTAGAAATATGACTTTAAAAAAGTAAGACAAGCGGCGCTGAGTACTTCCAAACTAAGCCACGTACAACTATTTTGTGAGCGAATATTTCTCGAATTGCCGAATTTTTCACGCTGATATTAATAACCTTGTTTCGTCTTGGAGCTTATTACTGTGATGTATAAGACAGTCTTGCTTACACATATATCTATTCGAACTTCAACTTGCATCAGTTACTCTATTACTCTGTTTCTGAGATGACAAAATATTGCACATGAAAATTTTTTCCCGATAGTTAAAAAGAAAAACTCACAGGGTCCCTTATGCATTCGCCTAAGACGACTCGAAGGCGCAAGCCATCTTCTTCTTTTTCTTCTCAATCGATGCAATGAACCTCCCACGCACCCCTCCGAAGGCTTTCTGGATCTAACGTGGTTTTTCACTACCTCCAGGATTGGAGGCAGTGCAAGCGTTCTGCGCTTCACCTTGTTTTGCACTGCCTCCGTGATCGGCCCACCTTTGGCCAAGCGACGATGTCATGTGACCTCACGTTTGTGACGTCATGATGACAAATTTTAGCGATCTATGACTTCGAATGAGTAGCGCATAAAAAACGGAGGCAAAAGACGCTTGTCCTAGCGCTTGTCCTGTCGTCTCTGTATTATCTGCCTCTATTTTTATGCGCTACTCATTCGAAGTCATGTATCCTTACCAACCTGCCCAGCTTTCCGCATATGACGATCTGTGGCGTCATGATGACGTCACCATATGACGTCATCATGATGATTTTTATTTCCATCACTCACGTTGACGCCTACGCAGTGGGACGCCGACGGTCAATTTTCTCGTTTGATGAGGCATATAAGGCTTTCGCGTTAATAAATTGTACTAATTAATGTATCATCGTGCTGTCAAATGCCATTTGACAGTGCCCACTCTAAGCTTATCAAAAGGGGTATTGCCACGACATGTGTAAAAGCGGCCTTGGAAAAATCCTGTCAACATGAAATGAAAAAAGCGCTTGAAATCCAGGTTGAGCGTCTAAAAGCAGCTGAGTTCCCGCCGTCGTTTGGTGAACAGTGTGTGCGAGCATAGGTCGGCAAAAAAAATTGGAGCTCACTCAGACACACTCAAGAAACATATTTTGCTCTGAGGGCTCACTCGGACTCAGACTCACCAAAATTTTCTTCAACCGGACTCACTCGGACTCACAAACTTTTTCTCAACCGGACTCACTCGGACTCAAACTCACCAGCACATTGCTCAGCCAAACTCACTCATACTCAGACTCACGGCTTCTCCTGAGTCTTAGTGAGCTTGAGTGAGTCGACTCATGAGTCCGTTAGCGTAAAATTAGCTCTATATATCACGGTATCAATGCTTTTTAAAGCCAATATCTCACATAATCGGTGCTTTACGATACGTCATTTCATCTTGTACCGTCCAATACGAGTTATCAGTGGTTTGAATCCAGTAAGGACATTCTTTATGAAATACGCATTACTGAAATACGTTACTCACACGAGATATTTCTATCATTAACTTCCCGTAGAAGAGTTCGCAGAGAGAATTCATGGCCCATCCGCCCCCCTCTCTCTCATGCCTCTGATCAATAAATATTGAGATATATTGAATAGACTTGAGTACAAACTTAAGCCTATATAAGGCTGATAGTAATGCTGAACATGAGCAGATAGGACCACAGGTCGGCATTAACAGGTAGAGCTCATTCAGACTCATTAAAGAAATATATTTTGCGCAAAGGGCTCACTCGTACTCAGACTCACCAATATTTTCCTTAACTAGACTCATTCGGACTCAGACTCACTAAAGTTCTCCTTAGCCGGACTCACTCGGACTCAAGCTGACCAAAATAATACTCCCCTGAACTCACTCAGACTCAGACTCACGGCCCGATCTGAGTCTGAGTGAGTCCGAGTGAGTCGACTCATGAGTGAGTTTGCCGACCTATGTGTGCGAGTCCCTACTGCAGAAGCTGAAGCACACTCGTACAACTAGCAATAGTACTAATGAAAGACAGAAAACTATAGCTGTTCCTTATATCCATCGCATTTCCCATAATTTGAAAAAAGTTATATCGAAGTACCACGTCAATGTTGTGTTTTCAGCGCCGTGCAAACTTTCAAAAATTTGCTTTGGGGCGTCGCGCGCAGTGTTCCAAGCGGCATGCCACTCAGTTCACTGCATACGCGGCGAACGTTGTGTACCGCGTTCCTTTGAGCTGCGATAAAGTGTACATAGGGCAAACGGGGAGGTGTTTCAATGAAAGGGCGAGAGAGCATAGTTTGTCAATCAAGAATTACGCTGGTGGCCACCTTTCGGAGCATTGTAAAAGGTGTGGTTGCATTCTGGAGTTTGCGCGCACTGCTTTCCTCAAGCGTTTACATGACAAAACAGAAAGGGAAATCGTACTGCCCGTCCCAACGTGGGAGAAGCCCACTGCGCGCTAGTCGCGTCTCTCAGGACTATATTTAATAAAGTTCCACCATCCCATACCATATCCACAAGTCCGGTGATAAGTGTATCAGTGTACCTTCTATAGAAGGTACACTGATAAACTTATCTAGGAACCTGATAACCTTCTAGGAAGTCCTAGAAGGTTATCTGCAAGCTTCCATTCTTTGACGTAGCTGCTTCGTGCTGTTTTTGTTTCTAGGGTTGAGCGGGTTATTTTTAATACTTCGTTTCCCACTCTTTTCTGGCGCAGATCCTTGTTGTTTAAGAATTGTTAATGACCTGTTGTTGGTTTTCTCATGGTTTTTTGACGCGGCTCTTATGTGTTCAAGTTTTTGGTTTTATGCTGTTGTCAAAATGTTTGTTTTACTTACGCGGCTCTTGGTCAAGTATTTTTTGGAGTTCCGTTCAGCATATGTGCAGAGTCTCTAACCCACAATTTTTTTCCTGAATGGTGGGGTAGTTTGTTTCCACATTGTTAGGCCGGTTCGTTGACGGCCTGTTTAGTCTCGATGGCGCTTGCTTCCTTATGGGTTTCGATGTTAAGGCTTGGTGATTGCGCATGCGTCTTTCTAGGCATATTTTTAATGCAAGTGTTTCATGGTATTCAATCTTGGACGTTTTCTATCGCCTTTGAGCGGTAGGACGCTGATTAGGCGGTGGCGCGTGGCCATGACGTGGTTTTTTGGCGAGGTTCTGGCACTTTTGTTATCGGTTGGATGATTGACAAATGTTACCACCCTTGCTGGTTGCTGGTATAAATTTTTCATGTCTGCTCAATAAACCTCAGTTGAAAGTTGAGCGCCTGTGATGTGTGCCTCTTGTCCCCGTTCCATAGCGCTCGTCTGTTCCGCATCAAGTATGAACCAACTTGCCCAAACACGTCTTGATAGGCCGTGAGTACTGTACGTATCACAAATAGCGGTTGACTATAAAAGGCTGAGTCATTCGAGTACATTTGTAGCGTTTATTGCATTGTTAACAAAGCAGATACCCAAGACTGTAACCACGATAGATGTTGCCCGAACATGACGCCTGTGCAGGATCTTTCCCCGGCGCAGTTAATGGCATGGCTCTGCGGTTGAATACTCAACTGCCACGCAGAATGCCTGGGTTCAATTTCAGCTCGAGCCGTTATCTTTATTCTTTCCGTCCATCCGATTTTTCGCTCACCGACAACGCTCCCGACTCTGGCACCACATTTTTTGCGACACGAGCTCCTTAACGAAGATTTGCAAAGTCTGTTCTCGCTGTTCTTGACTTGATATTATACCCACATTCCAAGGGCCATCGTAAGCGGGTATGCGCGACACGTAACTGAGGGAAAGGATTTCATGACTTACCCGACAGCCATGTGACGTTATTCGTGTCATGACCAGTTAACCGTGCTCGGTATATACGATATGCTCATGTCCTCCTATGCCAATTTTGGTATATGTCAAGTTAAGGAGACGACTACGAGAGCATCCAGACGTAGGCGGCTAGATAGATAGATAGATAGATAGATAGATAGATAGATAGATAGATAGATAGATAGATAGATAGATAGATAGATAGATAGATAGATAGATAGATAGATAGATAGATAGATAGATAGATAGATAGATAGAAATGGCAAAGGTGCCTTTGGTCTGCAAGGAAACGCTTCACATTTAAAAAAGCGCCAGGCCTGCGCGGAAAACGCAGCAGAGTCGCAGCGAAAGCTGGAGAGAGAGAGAGAGAGAAGCAAATTTGAAGTGAAAAAGAGCATTTTTCACAGAGGGATGACTGTCTTGTCGTGCCTGGCGGAGCGGCCTTTCTAGAGACCGTTGTAAACTCTCTTGGGTCGACTACTATACAAGTACTGCTGCAACGTACCCACTATACGCCATAAATAATAATTTTGCGAAGTAAGGAAGTACCGACAATGCCATTATTCATCATTCTGCGGGGAAGAGAGGTACTCGCTACACACCTCTAAGGCAATGTGTGCACTTTGTTGATGCTGTGCCTGATGACGACATAGATAGAGCGAATTTATTAGAAGGCAGAGAGGTCGGCCTGAGCTTGAGCGCTCTAGCCTGCTACTCTGCACAGGGGAAAAGGGGAAGGGGGAAAAAGAGTAATGAAGATGATAATGGGGACAGGAAGAGGTAATGCGTATGTACAATAACCACGTAACACAGTGGTCTTCTTAAAGTCTATTGTCAAGTCCTGTACGCTTGAGAAAATCTATAAATGCCCTTGTAGCAGTCGTTGATGCATTTTCTGGTCGGACAGTGCGGACAATAGATAAGTTTCATTTAGTGTTCACACCGATGCCGGCCAACGTTGAAGCCAGCGTCTTCCGTTGGGACACGTACAGAGGGCAGTCGCACAATATATGGGTGAAAGTTTCATCTACTTGGCAGCGCTCACAGTTCGGGTTGTCCGCACGGCCGATAAGATGCGCGTAGCGTAGAGTGAAGGCGACGCCTATTCGAATCCGGTGCAGCAGACTGACGTGGCGTCGCTTTATTTTAGCCGGGAGTCGAAAGGTCATGTGAGGGTCTGTTTCCCGCAGGCGCCTATGCCGATGGTCTGGGTTAGATCAGTAAGTTGTGAACTCTCGCATAAGCGATCTTAACAAAGAGTTCACGTCACTTCGCGAATACGGAATTTTTACGAGAACGGCGCTGTTATCCGCAGCGGCCGGCTTTTGCTGTAGCATCAGCTAGCACGTTGCTTGCCAAGCCACAGTGTCCAGGCACCCATTGGAAGATGACAGAGTGACCATTCCGTTGCGTGATTTCGAATGCCTGTATGATTTCGGAAGCCAATGATTAATATTGTCCTTTTCTTGAGTGTGTCGAAACCCAGATCGCAGGTTGACGCACAATACGAGCACCAGCGTGCAATCCGTCGCCGCGCAGAAAGAAAGTACAGGAGGACGAGATCACCATCAGACCTGTCTACATCTCGCCAAGCACAGCGACATGTACTCCGACACCTCGATAAGCTCGGCAGGCAACGGTGGAGAACTTTTTGTGGTTCTCTGGATCCCAGGAAACCCCTATCACGAATGTGGCAGGTTGTGCTGATGACGACACTCCAGCAGAAACATACTTTGAGCGACCGGTCGTGGTCGCGCGCGCCCTATCTTGACAGGGACGTGGCCTCCGAGATTAGCTCCAGCAACGCGCAACGGCGCGCTGCTGGAGCTAATCTCCGAGGCCACGAGAGGGATTAACAGACTGATCATGTACCTTCGTACGTGCTGTGTTCCCGCCGTTGTTCGCGTTGAAGCAATAGACGGCACAAAGGTCGCTTCGCTCGCTGCAGCGGCCGTGTTTCCTTACACCAGCGTTTGAGTTAGGCCAGGTCGAATCTCAAAGAAGTTAACTGCTAGCCTTACTTATACTTCGTATAACATTCCAATATGTTGCTGTCGCACAAATTAATTCGCCTACTTGTTGTGGAACTGTGACTTTTTTTTTTCTGATGAATGTTTTAGTCTGGACAAGGGCACACAACGCGTTTGTGTCCCACACGTGGAGTGAAAGCGACCGTCATCACCATCGTCGTCAGTGTCAATCACGTGGCGCGCATGAGCTCGCGGTAGCTAGAGCACGAGTCAGAAGAAGAAGAAACGGCCTGCAAGACGACACCATGATTGCCGACATCCTGGGGACCCTTGTGGTCCTCGCGTACTACGTCGCCATCGCCTACGTAGGCTTACATATGTCGACAATTGAGAGCGACGAGGACGAGCCGGATGACCAGCAGCATGGGTATGCGAGCACGTTCGCTTGACCGTGTTGCCTTGACCTGCGTCAACTGTCTATTGACAATCCCTTGCTCGAATAGAAGTGCATGTTCTTAAGGTACCCGCCATGATAGCTTAGCGGCTGCGCTGTAGCGCTGCTGGGTTCGAGGGCGTGGGTGAATATATCGGCCATGGAGTTACTGTACCTGCTCTTCTTGGAGTGCTCCCGTATAGGGAGCACAGTAACTCTGCCTGGCCACGGCGGCCGCATTCCGATGGGGGCGAAATGTAAGAATGCCTGCGTACTTGGATATTTTGGTGCACCTTAAAAACCCTCAGCGGGTGAAAATAATTCCCAAGTTCTGCACTACGGCGTGCTTCATCATCTTACTGTTGTAATGGCACGTAAAACACCAGAATTTCTTGTTTTCATAATACAGTAGCCTTCACTTATATATATATATATATATATATATATATATATATATATATATATATATATATATATATATATATATATATATATATATATATATATATATATATATATATATATATATATATATATATATATATATATGTCGTCGTCGCGCCTTACACTTCAAATATGAAAATGAAAGGCGGGGAAGGGGTAGGTATGGTCATCCTTAGCGAAAGCCAAGAATGACAATGCAACCGACGTGACGTTATATAACTGTCCATAAGTGACGATCCTGTAAAAGGTCAGCAGGCGTCTAAGCTAACCGTCAATAGCCTGCGGTTTTTGAAACGTGGGACTCTATTGGTGGTTTCGCAGTTTGCATGATTGAAGAGCACAGGGGTGCTATTCTGGACATTGTAAAATTCCGCCATGTTGTCAGATTTCACCATTGGTCAACTCTGATTGTACCGGAGGGCTGGTACGGCCTCTGATTGGATTGAAGTGCCGACATTACGAAATTTCGCAATATGGCGTAATTTGGCAGTGTCCAGAATAGCACCCAGGGTCCGTATTTCGCTCAGCACTCCGTTTCGTTCCCATTCTTTTCTCAGTCGCGCGGCACGACTATCTACGGATTCCGTAGCGTTAACGTTGGCGAGGTGGCACGAGAGTAACGTCTTAGCCAATAACGAGAACAGAAGGAAGTGTCAAGGGAAACGTAAATATAATGGTTCTGGTTTCGCAGGCAAACCGCGGCGGAAGAACCGGAGGAGAAGGAGAACAAGGACAGCATGCTGGGCCTGTTTCTCGCCAACCGGAGTCTGCCTCTCTCGCTGGGCTTTACTTCCATGACCGGTGCGCGCACGCTTGCTTTCTTTTTTTTAAGTTTTTGATATCATTTACAATTGCGAACCTGATAACTTCACTTGTCATTCTTGCATGACAAGTGGATAGTGCACACCGTAAACTTAAGATACCGCAGTTATGTAAACACAGGCAAGATGATGGAGTGATGATATTGTACGAGTATGAGCGGAAGAGGCAAGAGAGACAACTGAAGCTGAGAACGTTAGTGCGCACTCGACCACGTGCATCACTGTTCCCTTGGTTGCACTGACAGATAAAGAGGATATCTAAATAGTTAAAGTGGGTTCATTAATCATTTCTGATAAGAAATCTTTATATTTAGCTATGTTGGCCCAGCGTGGTAGGATATTGCGATAAGTATGGCTGCACATGTGCGATTTCGTGCTGTTGTGGAAAGATCTCTAATCAACGTCACTTGTAAGTTGAGCATCCGTCCTGTCATTTCCTTTCCGTTCCGTTCCTGCTGCTTTCCGCTCATACATTTACAATAAACAAGTACATTATCAAGCACAGGGACCAGTTTTTGTTGTCTACGAGCTTTTAATAAATAATAATAATAATAATTGTTAGGGTCTTACGTCCCATAACCGTGATATGATTATGAGGAATGCCGTAGTGGAGGGCTCCGGAAATTTTGACTACCTGGTGTTCTTTAACGTGCCCCTAAATCTAAACACACGGGCCTCCAAGCAGTTCGCCTCCATCGAAATGCGGCTGCCACGGCCGGGATTCGATCCCGCGACCTTCGGGTCAGCAGTCGAACACCATAACCACTATAGACCACCGTGGCGTGTTTACAATTGTTTAAATGCACGGATTTCTTGAAGCTGAAATTGCGCCGCTAAGAACCCAAGCATGAATGCGGTAACGTCAGCATGGCGAGTGGTGGTTCGCGACCTTAACTGACTGTTGCATGCGTAGCGCTTCAAACGTGTCGACTGGAATGTCCATGCAGTGACAATGGGAGAAATTACACGCTGAGGACGATGCGAAGCTATGGAAAGTACGCGTGAAATTGACAGCTATGGTACGTCGACAGTCCAAACAAGCTAGAAGTCTTGAAAGTTCCAGGTATAGATCGTTGGACAGGAAATACTACTGAGCCAGAACAGCGCACAGAAAGTGTCGCTCATATAGCGTGTATCCTTTACGCGCGTTCTCCTTCCGTGTCCAGCAGCGCCTTGCACTTCATATGTGCTCGCTATGGGGAGTTGAAATGAGACACATATGTCAGATCCCTAAAGCTATGCAGACAAAGTTCATGTATTGAGAAAAAAAGAACTGGTCGTTTAAAAGAGAAACATGAAGGTTATAGGACAAGCACCTAACACATAAATGATCATGATGAACGGCAGTTAAGTGTGTGTCTACAAGTGGTATAGCCAGGAAGTTTAATTGCGAAGAATTTCTTAGCGAACCACAGGCACTTTTAGCGTTTTTATCTATCTATCTATCTATCTATCTATCTATCTATCTATCTAGCCGCCTACGTCTGAATGCTCTCGTGATCGCCTCCTTAACTTGGCGTAGACCGAAATTGACATGGGACGGTAAGAGGACCTGACGAATATGACTGTCTGGTCTTAATATGAATAACATGAAAATCCTGTCGCGTACGTTGTCAAACCCTTTCCTGCAGACACATGTGGCACATACCCGTTCACGCACGGGTCGCGATATGCGGGTATGCACCACACTTGATTGACAGTTTATATCTACCCAGGAACGGCGAGAACAGACATTGGCATTATAAACGTGAGAGTGTTAAGAAAAACCGATATCGGCAGCTTTGACCCGACGAATGCAAAGAATAAGAATCCATGGAGGATGCCAGCAGGAATCGAACCCAAGCATTCTGCGTGGCAGTCAGGTATTCTACCACAGAGCCACGCCAGGTCTTGAGACTGATCTGAAAAAAGACCCTATGCAGGCGTAATGTCGGTGCAACGTCAATTCTGGTTGCAATGCTGGCTATCTAAGTTTATAACAAGGCAATAAGCATTAAATAAACTCTTGTGATACAGGCGTCATGTCAGGTTAATGTCAGTTGTGTCTCCAATGTTGACTCCACTTTTAGAGCAGTCTAATAAACATGACATACGTATTCCTATGATTCAGCAAGCTACATTCATGCGTTGCTCGACCCCAGAGGAATACGCTAACGAATGATATTCGCATCAGCCCACTGTAGCGTGCACTACGTTTCAATGAAACCGACGTCTCTGCTATGGCATGAGTGCTGACGTTACGTCAAACCATAAGTTACTCTTTAAGCGGCAGGGAAGTCGACTTGCCTGGTAAGCAAACGATGTACACACTACTCCACTTACTAAAGCACGTCGATGCAACACGCAACCCTTTGCTCAAAGCAAAAAAAAAAATGCAGCATGGACAGCTGCTCGCTGAATGCTTCGCATGGAACTGATTTCCACAAGGCGTGGGATCTGCTAAATTTTTTTCGGTAAGGGTTTGGGCAAATGCTTAATGGCTACGCTCCCGATGTCAACCGTAGACGGTACGAAATTACGGTCCGGGTAGAAGGCTGTCGAGTTCCTGCTCAACTGATCAGTTGAATTTATAAGTGAAATTTATTTCCTTGACCTTCTCAAGAGTAGGCAATGGCTGCGTCGCCCGAGCAGCAGCTGCGAACATTGATCATAAGGGCGCGGTCGCGAGCGCTGGCGTGCGCTATATTTTTCGACAGACATCGGTAGGCGGCTCGTATGCCCTTGTACGCGCTGTAATCCCACCGCTTACTTCGCGTTGAGACGACAGACAGCACGAAAACCGCTTCGCTCCCTGGAGCGGCTGTATTCCCTTAAACTAGCGTTTCGTAGAGCTACGCGAGATCGGATCCAAAAGAGTTAGCTGCTAGCCGTACTTCGTATAACATTCTAATTTGTTGCTATCGCTTCAGTGCTTCTCCCTTGCGACGAAACTGATTTCTTTTTTAAAGAACTGCATGACCATGCGCAAAAAGAAAAGCACTTCTGGTCTTTCACAGCGACTTGGGTCGGAGCCGGTTACATCAACGGAACCGCTGAAGCTGTGTTCAACGACGGGCTCGTCTGGTGCCAGGCTCCGCTCGGCTACGCGCTCAGCCTCGTCATTGGTGAGTGTTAGCTAAGCCTTCTGAATCACTCCTGCTTTTGCTGGTCGTGGCTGCTTGAGTCAACACGAGTCACTTCCGGCTACACACTAATGGTTTCTACTTCCAGTCACATAATTAAATTCTGGTTTCCACTTTCGGCACATTAACGCACTTCCGGTTTAATTTCCGGTCTCTTAACTCAGTCACGTTTTCTACTTCCGCTCGCTTGAATCACTTGAGGTTTCCACTTCACTTCCGTTTATAACTTCGCTAAGGCACGACTAAACTAAAACAAAAAAAAAAAGAGACGCGACGCGAGCTTCGCGTCTCCTCTTTTGTGTGGCCGTGGCTATAGAGGAAGGTCTCTGAGATGCATGTTCGATCAGAAATGACCGTCGAATGGCGGACTACCATACCTTTTCATACCATAAAGTGGGTGAAAAGGCCTAGGAAGACATGTCGCGTCGCGAGCACCTAACATGTAAAACATCTATATTTAAAGATAGTTATTTATGTGACGAGTCAGGACTCGCCAAAGCGAATAACAGGTACTCATTCCTTCCTTTTTTTTTTTTTTTTTTGCGAGCAGCGTACAGCAGTCCTAACGACTCCTTCACGAAGCACCAATGATTGTCCACCAGACGGCGCGACGTACCGCTTTTGTTTTTACTTTCAAACGCAATTTAAAAATACAAATCCTATTCAAATCGCAAGAATAATGCTAAATTCTTGTTAAAATACTGGGCGTGCAAACACGCACACAAGAGAGAAGTCAAGACAGTACAAACACCGACTAACAACAGTTGTTTTGACTTCTCTCTTGTGTCCGTGTTTGAACGCTCAGTCTTTTAACATGAATACTTACCAGTTAGCTCAGCTCTGTTATTCTATGCTAAATTTTGTCACTATAATTCACGGTATTTCTGTTTACACTGGGATCGAATCGAACGTTCTGGCCGAACGCCAATTCCTTTAATCTCAAGGGAAAATTTACCGGCGTGTGTTCTTTAGGCGTCTTATTGCTGCGTCATGTGGTCAACCGTGCAGGTGGACTGTTCTTCGCGGGCAGAATGCACGCAACCAAGGCATTCACAATGCTGGACCCATTCCAGAAACACTACGGCTGCTGGATTGGAATTTTACTCTGCGTACCAGCGGTCTCTGGCGAGGTATTCTGGACTGCCTCCAACCTGTCAGCATTGGGTGAGAAGCGCTGAGCGTAAGCTGCGCGAGAAAATCGACATTACTCTCCTATAGAGAACAACTCTCCGTTCAATTATTGTACGTAGAGATTAGTACACTTTATTCAGTAGGACACTAATAAAACCACGATATGATTATGAGGCACACCGTATATGTGGATGGCTCCGGAAGTTTTGACCAGCTAGGGTTCTTTAACGTGCACCTAAATCTAAGTACACAGGCCTCTAACATTATCGCCTCCATCGAAAATGCGACTGCCGCGGCCTGGATCGAACGCGCGACCTTCGGGTCAGCAGCAGAACTGTACTTGTCGCGGGACTTTCATAGCGCGGCTGCTTCATGCTAGTAAGACATCGTACACTTTTCTTTTTGGTCATGCTGGTGTGAGTATTTTCTTGTAAAACACATAGCTGAGGCAGATTTTCTTATCCGAGTATTTCGTGCCAGTGTATGAAAATTTTGCAACTAAAGACCGAAGTTCTTCTTCCGTTGGAGAAGCTTGGACCAATGTAAGATTACGCGTGCGCTAATTGAGCAGTGTATACCTGCAGTGTGTTGGGCGCATTTTTATGTGCGCTTGAAGAGGATTCTATTCTTTTAAGCTTCAGCAGCGTAATAACATTTAAGATTGTTAAAAACATTTCCAGTCCACCGCGTTCTATTCTGTATAGGGGTAGTCAGCACAAACTTAAGGAGTTATAGTGTATTTTACTTTCCAATTGAGAACATTTTCGTTCGCTGATACAGATAGAGGAAAAGCCAAATGTGTTGTGAAAGAGTTCGGACCGCATACTGGTGTATAGCAATAAGTGAACTGGCTTCACTAACAGTAAAGCCAACTTGACTGTCATGTCTTCATAGTTCGCGCTATAGCTGTGCCGTTCAAATTGATTCGCTCTTGAATCTGTAATGATTCACGTGCACGCAAACAAAGCTAGTTGCGTCCTTGCCATTATTTCAGGCGAGACCTTGTACGCCGTTACGCACCTTAACATCACCCTGATCATAGTTGTGTCCACCTGCGTGATCCTCTTGTACACCTCGAAGGGCGGTCTCGCCTCTGTGCTGTACACGGACGTCTTTCAGCTGTGCAGCACCGTCATGGGCCTGGTGAGCGACTGGATTGAATGTGGCGAGCAACGTAACCGTCGTACTTCAACAGTGTGGCCTTGCATTGTCATCAAAGCGCAGGCACTGACAAATTATCTTGCCTTGCATGCTCAGAACATGGATCCATATTAGCCCAGAAACTCACAACGTGCCTATATTAGCCACAGAGAGGCACCTGACAACACTGGCGTAGCAAGGAAGGGGGGGGGGGTTCAACTCTCCCCCTCGCCGAAAATCTTCAATTTTGCCTCTGTATATATACAAGCACACATACGAGCTTACATAAAGTATATATGGTTGAACCCTCCCACCCCGCACCGGGAAAATTTTCTGACGACGTCCCTGCCTGGCAACATGATTTATTGAAATCTAATGTTTTCTGCGTGCTGCGTTTGAGTCTATCTTAATATACTGACGCATAGCTGGCGTTTCTATTGTAAACAAGGGATCCGGAACGTCATTTTGTTTTGACTGCGGTCAGTGACTTACTTATTCATTTCTAATAATATTAACAGACCAATATTTGATCGTACCATCGACTACATCTATATGACGTGCTGGTGTCAATATGACGAGTCGTACAGCCTGTGCATTCAATGCCTGCGAAGCTGTGTAGTTGCTTCGTCGCGAACGCTTTGATGCATCGAATGACATTTTATACTCTTTCCTTTAATTCTAAGATGTTTAGTGGTTTTGGTCGCGGATGAGTACTAAACGATTCTTCTGGCACTTTCTTTTCTCAGTGGTGCTGTGTGCCCTTCATCGCGAGGTATGGTGCTGAAGCGAAGATCAGCGAAGCGCAGAAAGACTGGGTTGGCGTGATCGGAAACAACGATCTGAGTCGGATCATCGATCAGCTCTTAATGGCCATCTTCGGCGGTATACCCTGGCAGGTTTGTCGTGCCTTGTGTGACCCTTCTGTTCTGTGACGCCGTGCTTTGTCGCCATGTTACTCACATATTGCTTTTAAGCGAACCTTTCTCTGCGAACCTCCCCGGGTTTTCCTGCTGCTTCCTTGCCGAATAGGCCCGTGGAAGATCTCTGACTGATCGAGAAACCGGTCAGGGATCTCTTGCAGCAGTGAAAGGTAGAGAGGCCGGGTACCCGAAACAGATGGCGCATTAAAACTGACTTGCCTCTTGGACCTTGATCAGGACGGTCGCGCTGAAAATGCAGTACAGTATTCGCAAAAATGACACTAAAGTGAAACAATGAACCTGTTGAGATTGAAAACTTTTACTCTGAAAGCTCTAATGTCGTTAATTTGGCCATAATAGCTTTAATAATAGAGGAGTAAATCAAGGTCAAAGTCTCAGTGTTAAATTTCGCCGAAAGCTCCGCGCGTGACGTCAAATATTTCGAAGTGCATTTTCCATATTTTGGCGACATTGGCCCAACAAAATTTCCTGAAACTTAGTATGTTAAGTCTCTTGCCCCCTCAGAGGACAATGTACTTCATTTTTACCGATTAGAAACGACGTAGATTCTATTAGATGCCGTCAAAATCTGTGACGTCATGGCGATTGCTGCGGGAACTTCAAGGTGGCGTTGCCATCCGCATTTTCTTTCTGCACGTTTCCTCGCTTATCAAGCGTCTTCTCGCGGTAAGCGTAGTGATTTTGGTATTGCGAAAGAGTAATTTATACTAATACGAGAGAAATCAGTTTTCTCTTTAGTTTCCCTTTAACAAACCTTTACAGAGCAATAGAAAGGGGGATAAAAGAAGCGCTGCGCCGAGAAAGAATGACTTCGATATGCTGCGAAACGAAGCCTCGTTGTATGTAGATTCCAGCAGGGGATCAGCTGCCACTTTCAAATGCGAACATCATTTCTTTTGCCAGCACCATGGGTTTCGTACGGATGGGAACTTATCCTTCGGTGAGACGTCATCCACTACGTGTTGTTTTCGCCGCGTTTGTAGCTGAGCTTGGAACGCGCGTCATGACGGGGAGGCGTAATAGTATATATTGCGTAAAACGTGCGCAGAGTGTGTGCGAATCTGTTACCAATGCATCACCCAAACGCTGCTCGCACTGACAGCGATAACTGATGGCAGTAAATTTTTGTCGTAATTTTTTCTGTGAAAAGTCGGTCGGAGTGTGCGCAAAAATGATTTTCCAGCTCTTAGCGAGTTCGTGGCCGCGAAATCGAGTGATCTGCATTATATTTCGCGTCATACACTCGAAATGTTCACTCGAATAGCAGAGGTGCATTTCGATGAATGTGCGAATGTGCTCCTGGTGGCGTAGGTCTACTTTCAGCGGGTGCTGAGCGCCGACTCCGCCTTCACCGCGAAAATGCTCTCGTTCTTGTCCGCCGTGGGATGCGTGTTCCTGTCCCTTCCACCGGTCATCGTCGGTGCCAGTGGGAAAAGCGCCAGTAAGTGTTCGGCAGTTTTGTCTTTGGAGCGTAGCACTGATGGGAATGTGTGGCGCATGCAAAACCGCTCTAAATAAAACTCTTTTTCCCGAGGGAAACAACAGTTTGCCATGTTTGCTAAGCAGAAGAAGTCGCGATCAAACCTAGGCACAGGCGAAAAGGAGAGCAGAGGTGAAAGCTTGTGCTCTCCTCAATTTAATGTCGGGCATGAAGCGGGATCGCATTCCTACACAACGTGTTCGATATCAAAATCAATCAATCAATCAATCAATCAATCAATCAATCAATCAATCAATCAATCAATCAATCAATCAATCAATCAATCAATCAATCAATCAATCAATCAATAAATCAATCAATCAATCTGAATACCTTTGGGCTGTGTCTCAACAAGGGTAACTGAACGTATATCGCTACTGCTGGCAGACTTCACGGCGGCTGGCTACCCGGGTCCGTACAACCTGGAAATGGCTCACCGAAAAGACATCATGCCGTACGCCATCCGCTACCTGACGCCGGGCGTGATCTCGATCCTGGGCCAACTGGCCATCACGGCGGCTGTCATGTCGTCCGTCGACTCGTCCATGCTCAGTGCTTCGTCCCTCATCACGCGCAACGTCTACCAGCTTATGTTTAGGCCTATGGTGCGTACACAAGATCGCTGTAACACAACTCAGTGCATGTTACTTATGAAACGCTTCGTTTTGTTCAGAATGCTACAAAGAATATGCAGTACAGTACCACACGCTGCTAACTATTGGTCTCGAATATCCAGCTGAACAAGTAAAATCTTCTGTGATTTTCGCTAGATAGCTGGGCTATCTGTAAAAATCGCGCACCTTGGGATCTTCTCCGGGTGAACAGTCGGGCACCATTTTGTGAAGGACATATTGCCGGCGCCATTGGCTTGACTTAGGAGCATGCGCTGCTAAAGCTGGAGCACTTTTCAGGCATTTACACGTGATAACAACCTTTGATTGTAAAAAGTAAAAGGACACCGACTAACACAACAGTGAAAAAACAACAACAAAACGTTTCGAAAAATTTGGGCCATCAGATTGATTGGGATAACGCCATGATAATAGCAAAAAACATGGTTGATCCCTCTGTCATAGGAATCGGTATAACACGAAAGTAAAACGTGTCTTCACAGACGTAGTTGAGCGTTTGTTGTGGATTGTTTCGCCCCGAGGGCGAAGGAATGAATGCTATAGTAACAAGTTGTAATGTCACGTGAAGAACGGCAAGCAGCTCGAAGCTTGCAACGCGCTGCTCAAGCAGAAAGGACGCACGGAACGAACATACACAGGATGAGCGCGAACAACTGTCACAGCTCGACAGTTAAAGCGCGCTGGTCAAATACAGAGGAGGACGCACGAAACGAACGCACAATAAGTATACACAGGATGAGCGCGAACTGTCACAGTTGTAACTTGTTTGTTTCTGAGCAGCGCGCTCCTTTCGCAAAAGCGGCCGCTGCAGAGAGCGGAGTGACCTTCGTACTCTCTGTAACTTCAGCGCCAACTTGCGGTGACAGCGCACGACGTACAAGATAAGCGCGCGCGCAGGAGCGACCACGCCCTGTAGAGGCGCACGCTCATCTCGACGCGTGGGGCGAGCGCGCCGTTCTATGCTACCTAAAGGTAGCATATACAGTAACCCTACGCCGTTCTAAAGTCACTGGAACGGGAAAAGTACCGCGACCGTCCTGCCCGCCGCCATATTTGGTCCAGCGCGGCCGAAGCTGCGGCGGCGTGGTGTTGATTTCACGTGGAGTAACGCATGGTTTACGCATTGCGTGCGCTTTTGCAGCCCCGAATGAAGCATACTGTTGTTCTTTAACTGATTAGGAAAGAAATGGCGGCAGTTTTTACTTGCCTACACGCGCACGCACGCGTACTAACGCGATAATGAAATGAGAACTGCGCCGTTTCGAAACGGCCTCTGCTGGCCGTTTCGTTAATGGGATGTATACAAAATTTGGTATGGCATAACATGACTTTAAGGAGAATATAAACTACAGCTGGTAACGTGAAAATAATGGCATGTACGGCATGATTTTCATTCCATGCTCATGGTGCGCTCGCGGCCGCTTCGCTAGCTTGATACACACGAAAACTGATATGGTGTGACAAGTGTGTACGACGAATATAAGTTACTGGTCATAACGTGCAAATCATGGCAGGCATAAAATGTGAAACATGATTTACATGACATGGTCTCGGGGCGCTCGCATTCGTTTAATGAAATGCATATATACCATAATTGATATAACGAGATATTTCTGTATAACGAACGTTAGTGACAGGTGGTAACATGAAAATCATGACTTGCATGTCATGTACAGCATCACTTGCTTGCCGCGCTCATGGTGCGCTCGCAGCCGGTTCTGTAGCTTGATATACACCAAAATTGGTATAGCGCGAGGTGACTGTATGACGAACATGAATGACAGGTGGTAACGTGAAAATCATCATATGCATGACATGTACGGCATTGTTTACACTACACTGTCTTTGTGCGCTTCCGGCCGTTTTGTTAACTGGATGTATACCCAGTTTGGTATGGCATGACATGGGTGCGTGACAAACATAAATCACAGGCCATGCATTGTACATACCAGGTTCTACATGCATGCATGCATGACAAACATGCGATATATAATGAACTAGGTGTCATGGCATGAGTTACTTTATCTGCCTCAATGACTAACAAAGCGATATATGCAGCTATTTGCAGGCTGCTTCGCATTAGCTTGACTCCCACAATGCGTGGGATCTGCCGAATTGACACAAAAGGCAAAATTATACAGTCATGTCACGCGCTACCAATCTTGGTGCATATCAAGCCAGCGAACCGGCCGCGGGTGCACCATGAGCATGGCATGTAAATCATGCCTTACATGACATGCGTGCCATTATTTTCATGGTAAACACTGTTATTTATGTTCGTCATACAGTCACGTCACGCAATACCAATCTGTAGCAGTCAGTTTTCATGGCGCACTGATCGTTATATGGGAGTCCAAAGGCGTCAACTTTACGCCAAACATAGTTAAGACATAGAAAGACATTAAGACATAGAAACCCAGTTAAGAGCTGCCCGGCAATGTTAGTGTGCATGAATCTTCTGCGGCAACCACGCGAAACAAGCTGCACCATGCAGAGGCGACGCAAACATTCCCCGAAACAACATTTGCAAATTCTCAATGAAACGCTTGCCTCACAAAGGCGGGTATCAGTCGTGGGAACAAATTTTTCGCGCTGTATTCTGCGCTGTCACACAGCCCGTCGCTTGGCATCGTTTTTCCCGCTGGGAATAGCAAAGAGAGCTTTGCCCGTTTCCCGCCGGTTGCTGCACCCAAAAGCGCAGCACCCAGGCCTTCTTCGATGCCTCGACAGGCTTGCGATGAAGTGTCAAAACGATACGGAATGTCGTAATGTTCCTGCTCGCTTTTCTGAGGCTATAAAAGCAATTAAAAGCAATCGCCCTTCAAAGCGCCGTGCGTCGGAGGCCGGGAGACACTAGTGAGGCGAGCGAGCTGGACCATTTATGTGGCGAAGCCGCCGAAAGGGGGCGGCGGCGAAGAGAAAAGGAACGCGGTACTTTTCCCGTTCCAGTGACTTTACGCCGTTCGAGCCCTTTGCGCCATCTCGCCAGTGATAACGAAAACACGCTGATGTACAGCGATCTCTGAGTACAGCCACCAGCAAATGGTGTATATAAATAGCACGCCGTTAGTATGTCGAAGAACGTGCCGTCTGTGGTGGAGTCGTTTCGCGCTGCGCGCTGGGGATCGAGGGGTCGTAAGTTCGACTCCCGGTAACGGAATTTTTTCTTTGCCATATGTTAGTCTTTATATTTTAGAACGTCATATCCGTGACGGAAATGCGTCAGTGGAGCCGTGGTGGACCCCGGCATAAAACACTTTCGTGTTAAAAAGAATCTGACTTCAAGACACCACTTAGAATACCTTCTCATGCAAGCGTGATGCTACACTAAAGAGGAATGACGGAACCCTTCCTCACATATACACCCGCTGCTTACGTCATAGTTTAAACATCGTGCCAAACGTCCTCGATTTCATTGTGAACAGGGGAGCAGAAACGTCTCTGTCTTTTTTCGTATTATTTTGTAGTCGGTGCCTTCCTTTTACATTTTATCGGGGTGCCTCACCAACAGACGGGCTTCCGTCAAAACCTCGACATCGATAGCAATCTTTCTCTCGATGTAATACAAAAGGTATATTGGCGAATGCGCGAAGCAGATAACTGCAGGGTCATTGCAGGAACGGTATGAGAGGAACGTTCTGCCATTTGGAAATTGTGGCCATGCAGGCAACCGAGGAAGAGCTGTGCGCTGCGCTTCGATGCACCCTGTGGGTGGTCGGCCTGTTGTCGATGGCCATGGCCCTGAACGTGCAGTCGGTGTTTGCGCTGTGGGTTCTCTCCTCGGACCTTGTCTACGTGTTGCTGTTCCCACAGTTCATCGTGCTATTTTTCATGCCCAGCAAGATCAACGCGTACGGTGCCGTCGCAGGTAGGCTTTTTTTTCTGTCTCACTCTTAACAACCCTCTGTTGAAGGGTGTAAGTCTCGGTATATCACACATCGTTTGTTACCACACAGAACATTTATGAAACATACAAGTGGCCAAGAGTGCTATGAAAATACTTGACTTTTAAGATACTTCAGTGGTCGGAAAATATATTTATCAAATATGCCTTCCGTACAGTAAGTATTAACTGCTCAGACATTTATACATAACGCAATTTCACAGGGGAAAAAAGGCAAACAAAACATTTTGGCAAAATTTCTGGAGGTGTACATGGCAGAAAACTTGCAGTAATATAATTAAGATTCAAACACCTTACACATTTGCTTAATATGTGAACCAAGGTTGGTATTAAAACGAGAAACGATACGGTCAGAATAAAATGTCAGACTAAGGTCATTCAGACGATATTTTGCGTTATTCGGAAGGTGCCCACGTGACCAAAAAAAATTTTACCTCTGAAATATCCTAGCAATTGACTGTTTTCAGTGCAAGAAATCGGCACGATTTTTTTTTCTCGAATGGTCGCCAAAATGGCTGGGATATTTGGCGTATAATGACCCTCTGTTAACGTATTCCCTGCCTTTTCTTCCTCCAGTACTTTTCCGCAGCTTAAATTGCTGAAGCAAATCTTTCTGCATTTCATTAAAGTATTTTTTTTCTCTCTCTCTTTGCATCACTTTTGTTACGCGCACCTGTTGCGTCATGTAGCTGTTCTTGTGAGCGGTACAATAACTGTTACCATCATTAGTACAACTTCAATTAACGTGTTTGGTCAATCGGTCAGTGGACGGAGCGGTAACCTGTGGCGACGTATTTGCATGCATCTCACGCGAAGAGAGTACATTTGGATAGATATGTTTCCTCACGGACGCAATCCTCCCTTGTGCGTAGACGTGGCCGAATTAATTGTGCTCTTTTATTAGCTTAATGGCTGGCGACTATACATAATCATTACAAAGTAGTGGGATTTACCCAATTTCTGTGGCACATACCCGTTTATGATAATTTTTTGGTTCGTCGGACAAAGAACGATTTGCTAAACAGCTTCGCTCTTAATACCTTTGTAGTTGACGGAACTACCTTCTGTGGCCCTGGGGTGTATCTTGTTACCGTTGTTCTGTTCGAATTTTATTATTTGAATTTATTTACCCTAAAGAGGAGCGCTGCGGCATGTGCCACGCAAAAGCTAGAGAGAACAGATAGGGATTCGCAAGTAATAAAATTAGGGGCCGCATTCTCGGTCGATCATGTTTTGTGAATATACACATATTAGTGCGCCTTTTATAGCTAAGGCCAGCTAAGAGGATGTGACGAAATGAATCACACATCTGCCATTGACGTCATTTTCACGTCGCTACTGTACTGATCAGAAGTGCCATTGGCGTAGGGGGGGGGGGGGGTTCGACCTCCCCCGTCGCCAGTTAATATTTAAATTTTGCATCTGTATATTTACACGAACACAGACACGCACACGGACATGCATAAATGGTGGTTGACCCTTCGAAAAAAAATTTCTGGCTACGCTCCTGAGAAATGCATAGAAGCCATTTCTTGTACCTAGTGCAACAACGAGAACTCGCGCCGGATTTTAGGGCTCGAAAAAGTGAAAGTTGCCTCCCAAATGCCGTCTATCCAAAAATCGGACTCCGCTTTATTCATTTTTTTTTTCCTGGCTCGCAGGCTTCGCGATAGGCCTGATCACGCGGGCCCTGTGTGGCGAGCCGCAAATCGGCATTCCCGTCATGTTGAGGCTGCCCCTGTACGACGAACAGCGCGGTCAGCAGTTTCCTTTCCGGACCTTGTGCATGCTGCTGAGCCTGGCCTGCGTGCTCGGCGGCTCGGCGTTCGCCGCGTACCTGTTTCGGTCGGGCCGCCTGGAAGCGCAGCAAGACGTGTGGGGCTGCTTTCAGGAGCCGTCAAACGTCGCCGCTCAGACGGCCCGCAGCGGCTTCTCGACGAACGCGCCTTCCAACGTCGCTGCCGGCCACAGCCTGAGCGCAGCAGCGTCTGCACAAGCCGCCGGCACCAGGCCACACGGCGGCGGGCAAGAAGTCACCGACAGGGAAAGCACCGGAGAGCAGCGGAGAGAACACGCCGATCGGTCTTCGGGATTGTCGCGCGCGGCCTCCGACGACAAGGAGAAATCAACCTCTCAAGCGGCCCACACGTCGCACAGGCATCAACGCAAGCTTTCCGGTGCCCTTGCGGAGCAGGATTTCATTCTGGAAGGGCCGAGAAACAGACGCATTCAGTCTTCGGACCCGGAATCGAAGCCCTCCGGTTCACACGGTGTCGAGTCATCGAAAGTTGTCAGGCGCAAGGAGTTGGGTGCTTCGGAGGCCGAGCCAAAGGGAGCCAGGATGCCAGTCCGCAGGCAAAGCGTTCAGGGCGAGCACCGAGCCAGAATGCAAGGCCGGAGGCAAAGCGTGGTGGGCGACGAGGACAGGGTCCTTACGGCGAACGATAAACAGTCCGCGGCCGTTGGCGCTGCACCGATGAAGAGCGAGCGTCCTTTAGCACACCACGACGCTGGCTCATCGGGAAGCAAGCGACACAGTGACAGGGACTTGAAGGAGAGCGGTCATAGCGCCAAGTCGACGACGACCCCTTCCGGAAAGAACAAAGAGAGAAAGGACGGCACCACCCCGTCGAAGAGTGCCAGAGCGAAGAAACATAAGTAGAACCGTAAAAAAAAAAACAAAAAACATACTTTTTTTTCAGGCGCTTATTTGGTATTTCGTGACAAAAATTTGAATTACGTTATGCTTAATGAAGAGAGCACGTTATGACCTTGTTCTTGCGGTCGAACGTGTAGCGAAAGTTTCGCAACCTTCGGCATTTTTTTTAGCGCATAACTTTCGAAGTCTTATAGACAAGAACTGTAGCGCGCTGGCCTCTTGTTTACGCTGAACTTTATTGCTTTCGCGTTTAATTGTTTAGAAAGACGTGTCGTGCACTCTACCGACAATGTCGTAAGGCTCTGCTTCGTTGGCATAGTATGTGCGTCGAAATCAACGGGCACCCTGGCCAGCGCCGCGCTCGCGCCGACAACGCTGAACGCAGCGGAAGTAAACAGCATGCGGACTTTATTATCGGGGCACTTTTTTTTTTCTTATAGAAATGCGACTGTCTTTCCCATTACTAAACGCGTTGATTGACTACAATTGACGACAGAAGGTGAGGATTACGCTGCCAATTCACGATTCACAAGAGGCAATGACGAAAACTCTGTGCTATGTTTCACATGTGTTTTCATAAGGCTGCATCAGCGTGTACACATTGAAGCACACGCCACTTTGTAAATGGTTTCTCGTGATGATCGGCGCGTACGGTCGTTTTGACACTTGTACGTCGCTTTCACATTATGCCACGGGTATGACGATGTTGGGTTTTTAAAAATATGGGCGTATCACGACAGTAGTCGTTTCACCTTGATCACCGTACTTGTTCGCATATTACCAGCGCTCAATAGCATTAGCCAATGTTGGCTGATGTTCAGCAATGATGGTAAATGTAGCCATAGTGTTGTGGCTAAACGATTAAAAATCACGCCATATCCACGAAGTGAATGATGAGTGGGCGAAGCTCCGGAGGTAATCTGGTAAACCGCCAATCCCCGTAAATTTTGCCCACTCGATCATCATGCAAAGACCTGACACACAAACGCGGGGGTCCTCATATATGACGTTAAGCTCAGGGGAACGTTTATTGTCGGCGTTGCCGTTTTTCCTTTCGAGGGCGAGAGCGCCTTCACGATTGTTTTCATCCATGGCAGAAAAAGAATGTGTGGTCTGCAACACGCTTATACTTCATGGTCATCAGCGTCATCGTTATCACGTGTAGTGGGTACATTCCACTATACTGGAACGCGCTTATTCATGTTCATCAGTCGTCGTCGTCATGGAACGCGCTTAGACTTCATGGTCATCAGCGTCATCGTCATCGTTATCACGTGTAGTGGGTACATTCCACTATACTGGAACGCGCTTATTCTTCATGGTCATCAGTGGTCATCGTCATCTTTATCACATGGAGTGGATACATCCCACTATGCGTGGCTACATACTACATACTACAAAGGAGGGACAGGCCCACACCCTGAGGAGCTTCGCCCCTAAAAAATCTGGCTGTAGAGTTTGAAATTATGGCCAGCGACGGCTAGATGATGGTAAATATTGGCTAGTACTAATGTTGGTTATCCGCTGTTTATCTGCAGTGTAGTTTCACAGTGTAGTTTCGTGGCTGGCGCCCACCTTGGGTGATTCGCCAAGAATAATCTGTAGCCAGAGCACAGAAATAGCAAAAAAAAAAATCGAATTTTGGTGACTTATGAGCTTAAACGACATTGAGAACTGAACCTTGGATTGGTTGACTGAAAATAGCGTTAGAGCTCGTTTCGCAGAAATTTCGGTGTCGGCTTCGGTGTCGGCGGTTGAGCAAAAAAAAGTCAGTTTCGCCGCAAGGGCGAAGCAATGAATGCGATAGCAAGAAATTGAAATGTCACACGAAGAACCAGAAGCAGCTCGATAATTGCAGCGCGCCGCTGAAGCATAAAGAAGGATGCCCTAAAAGAACGCACAGGCGTGCACAGGGCAAGCGTGAACTATAACAAGTTCTGTCACAGTTGTTACGTCTATGTGCTTGAGCAACGCGCTGCAAGTGTCGACAATGGAGAATCAGACGCTCTTAGATATTTCTTCTTCTTTTAAACTGCGGCGTGTGGGGTGGCCTCTTGCGTCTCCAGCAACACGGGGGCGTCTGATGCAAGGTGTGCCCGGTGTTCTTTGTTTTTTTTTTTCCTTCCACATCACGAGTGGGTACAGAAAAGGGCTACTTTGTCGTGCGCGTCTCAAGGGCAGTTTTCAAATTGAAAGACAATTAGGAGCGTTGCGTGATAGAAAACACGCTCACGCTCCTCCGAGATTTGCTTACCACCAGCGGTACATGGTGTATATAAATAGCTCGCCGTTATTTCGCCGGCGCATACATTGCGTGTGGTTGAGCTAACGCAGAGCGCTGGGGAGCGAGGATTTGCTGGTTCGGATCCGCGGTCGGGTGCTTCAGAATTTTTTTCTTCTTTCTTCTGCTTTATTTTTCTTTGTGCCTAATATATATATATATATATATATATATATATATATATATATATATATATATATATATATATATATATATATATATATATATATATATATATATATATATATATATATATATATATATATACATGCATATACATATCCGGGGCGTGACGGCGACTGCAACAAATATCAGCCGAGAGTGTCCATATAATTGCTATCGCAATAAAGAAAACGCCAGGCCTGCGCAGACAGTACCCACTACGTCATAAATAATAATGTTTGTGGACTTGGGAAGCACCCACAACGCCATTATTCGTAATTCCAGGGAGAAGCGAGGTGCCAGCTCTACACCTGTAAGGCATTATGTGCACTTTGTTGATGCTACGGCTGATGACGATGAAGAATTATGGCTGAGCCCTTTGTAATGGGTTACGACCCACTAGTACGTAATTCGCAGTGTGACGCCCGGTCGCTATTTCACTGTCCCACCACGCTATGTGACATACGTTAACGCGAGAAAAAAGAGAGAGAGAGAGAGGGAAATAACTTTATTGATACCCTGAGGAAATGGATCATGGGAGTCTTACGGTCTTCCTTGGCAACCAATACAAGTGTACTTGCGAGGAACCCACTACGCTATAAATCATATTTTAGGGGCGAAGCTCCTAAAGCCGTGGGTCTGTCCTTCCTCTGTGACCGGTTTGTAACCACCTAGTTGGGGCCACCTCTAGCTCGTGAGAAGCGCGCGTTCTGGTATGCAGTAGAAGAAGAAGACGACGTTGACGAGTGAGACTCTCGTGCGTGTTGACGTCACTCGTCAACGTCGTCTTCTTCTTCTACTGCATACCAGAACGCGCGCTTCTCACGAGCTAGAGGTGGCCCCAACTAGGCGGTTACAAACCGGTCATAGAGGAAGGACCTCTCTCGCTTCATTTCACGGACCATAAAGCCGTCGTAATGAAGGGACCTCGCAATCTAGCTGCCATGACAACGAAGAAATGAAAAGAACAAAACGAAGAAACGAAACAACAAAACGAACAAGAACAAAATAAAAGTTGATTTGTATAATATACGCACAGTCTTACGTCTTTCTTAATGATGTAATGGGCTAACTTTCACGGGAGAGTTACGGTTTACCGATGATCTCCCCCTCTCGAGCTTCGCCCAGTTATCATCATTCATTCCGTGGATATGGCGTGATTTTTTTTTTTTTTTTGTGAAGTAGGGAAGCAGCCACTATACCATTTTTCGTCATTCTGCGGAGAACATCTACATCTACATGACCTACCGTGGTACCCGCTAAACAACTGTAATGCATTATGTGTACTTTGTTGATGCTGTGGCTGATGACGATAAAGAATTATGGCAGAGCTATTTGTAATAGGAAGCATTCTACAACCCACTCGTTGCGCAATTCGCATTGTGTGAGGTCTGGTTACAGAAGTCGCGTTTTGTGACACCTGGTTATTTTACTCAGAGGCGTACCAATTCGTTCGCGAGTGGGGGGGGGGGGGGGGGCTGGCGTCGCCGACGCTATCCGCCGCTTGTATATATAAATATATATATATATATTATCATCGTATCTACAACGCCAAACTAAGACTGAGAAGTTTGCTGATGCAATGCTCAGATGAGCAGGTTAAATTTGGGTGTGCTTTTAAACTTCACGATAATATTTCCAAAATGTGATTAAACACTGCTGTGTTGTCGCGGTATAGGGCATCACTTATATATATATATATATATATATATATATATATATATATATATATATATATATATATATATATATATATATATATATATATATATATATATATATATATATATATATATATAGTAGTGGGAAAAGAATCACGCGGACCCCGATAGAATAAGGAATGAAGAAAGAAACTACAATTTTCGTTGGTTCGGCACTGTATATTTTCACTAACGTTTCGTCTGGTGGACCAGACTTTGTCAAAGTAACAAGTACATCGCGGTGGGTTTCCTTATAAACACGCTTAAAGTAGATAGTTTCAAAGAACTTATCGATAGCAAGAATGGCAACATAAGATAGCGGTCACACGCAGTCGACATAGATTCATGCGCGCACATTTGGGACTCGTGGCAGCGAAGTCAGGTTACAGAGTAAGATAGATTGCACACGCAGTTGATACGGCATTACACACTAGTGATATGACAGAATTATTGGATTGCACGTCACATGGAGGAAAAGGCGGGGGGGGGGGGGGATGACATCAGATCTGCGCTGTATCTATTTTTTTCGCGGGAGCGTAATCACATGCTAGCATTAAACTGCAAACAGCCTGAGATCGCAAACAGAAAATCTACGCAGCACTAAGATCAATTTTTACTTTTTAACTTCTCTTGAAGTACGCTTCAAACACATCAAAGTTAATACGAGAACTAAAAAAAAACCTAAAAAAACTAAAAAAACTAGAAAAACAGCACAGACACCGTACATGATGCACACAACTCAGTACGTATGCGCGTAGTCTGGTATGAAAGCTGAAAAATAGTGGGTGATTACCAACGTAACCGTAGAAGAAACACGAGCGATATTAGAAACAGAGCTGCCTATCCCGTTGAAGACCCGGTTATGATTAATAGTGCTTAGTGGGAACGCTTGTAAGTGTGCCTGTGCTTTCGTTGATACCGGATGAGACGGTGTTAAACTTATAGATTAGGTAAGACTCGCGGGCTTCACGATCATGATGAGAACGAAAGCCTGACTCAAGTATAGGGGCCCGAATATTTTCAAAAGAATGTCCAGGTAAACGAATGTGTTTTGATAATGGTAGGCTAGGAAGCTTATTGGAATGCGATCTATAGTTGTTAAAGCGTATTCTAAATGAAGTTTCCGTTTGGCGAATGTACTGTTTTTTGCAGACGGTACACTCAAGCATGTATATAACGTTAGAACTATCGCAATTAAACGAACCTTGTATGTTAATGTTTGTAATGGTCTTCATGACACTAAAATGGTCTCCATGACACTAAAATACTTGCATGCCTTCACAGCGACCACCAGTTGCCAAAGTTAGCCGTTCTGCACACAAACACTCCCCGAAAAAAAATTCCTAGGTACGGCCCTGTATACTTTCAGTTGCAGTATAACGATGTTGAGCTGTTTTTGCGCGTGTACAACTCTCTGGGAACTCATTGTTGCTGACAAAGAGGTAGAGAGAGAAATGAACATTATTAGGAACAGACACAATCCTTTGCAGGTAGGCAGCCTTCTTAGTCCAGAAAACCGTGGACGCTGATCATCTCCCTGGTGAGGTAGATCAAGCAACGGGGCAAACTTGAAAGCTGGGCTTCTCAATGTGCTCGAGTCCACTGCCTTGTTACAAGCCGCCACGATCGCTGCAGGCTATCATATGATCAGCCAAGTGAAGCAGGCTAATCGTATACTGAAGTGGGAATCTACTTTAGCTGTCCTGGCTAGGCACAACTAAAATACTGGACACTTCTGCACACCCAACAACTCACAGCAGCTTGGATATGGAGCAGTGGCGATGCTATTCGTTTTCAAAAAAAGAAACTGAATTTCCTGAAAAAGGAGAGCGTTTGATCGAGCTGTAAAACGTTTACTGGTTCTCGCCCATATTTGCGTCGCGGATTACTTAAACTTCAGGCCAGGCAGAACAAAATAAAATCATGACAGATTGCTGTAATGTTATAGAGCCCCTGCTGAGCGATAGCCTCCTCTGCAATGCTCGAGCGCAAGACGCACAAGCGTGGAATGGGCAGCCCGCACCGCAGGTAGCCTAAAGTGCCTGGTCAGGACACACGGAGGACAGTCGTCACAGCAGAATGTAGGACTAATTTTAATACAAAATTACGTTATTGCTGCGCTTAAGTAAAACTTTGCCTGACTTGTTAGTTACCGAGTCTGCAGCCGACAATAACCACTGTCGAAAGTGGGGGGGGGGGGCTCGGCCCCCCCAACATTTCTCAGTGGGGGGGGGGGGCTAGCGCCCCCCTTGCCCCCCCCCCCCCCCCCCGGTAGATACGCCTATGATTTTACTCTTCTACCACGCTATGTTACATATGTTAGTGTGGTTCCTTCCCGATATGAAGCCTGCATAGGGTCTTTTTGCAAAGCATTCTCAGACACCGGCATGGCTCTGGGGTAGAATACTGGGCCCAAGAGGGCCCAAGTTCGCACCCCGTTCCATCCTGGATATTTTTTCTTATTTAGTTTATTTCTTATTTCGCGCGATAGCGGTTACGGACACCGGCGGCGGCGGACAACTAAGGCGCCAAAAATGGACGTTTAAATGATCTCATAACAGCTTTTGCTGTAAAAATCAGCGTTGTTCGTGAGCGAAAATTGGAAATAGATGCTAATAAATAAATAGTACATATTCGCTTCGAGTGGGAATCGAACCCAGGTCTTCTGCGTGGCAAGCAGGTGTTCTACCACAGTGCCACTATTGCGAAAAAAGAAAACCCTATACAAATGTCATGTATAGTGCGAGGAGTCTCCTTAATTAACGCGCGTAATATTGCTTGGCAGAATTGTAGAATCGCACCCGGAGTCAGAACATGTGCATTGCGCAGCGAGTGGTTGGTTTTAAGGTCTACTAATGACAAAGCGCACAGGCATAATTAATCATCATTATCAGCAACAGAACCAACAAAGTGCGTGGGTGCGCGCGTTGACTTACGGACGCGTAGTGGGTGCTTCGCCCATTCGCAAGAGGAAGAATTATGCCGTAATGGGCACCTCGCAACTTCGCAGTAGGCATTCTAAAGTACTTTGAAAAGGCCAATGTTATGCGCGTACACGTTGTTGTTCTTGTGGAATGGTTGAGGTGTGCACCGCGAAGCGAAGCGAGGCTATCGATTGAGAAGCGGTTGCGAATGGGGCCCGATTACGCTATCGCGTTCTGCTCTCGAAGTCGAAGCTCACGCGTTCGCCAAGTCTTACTTTGCACAGAGATCTTGCGAGTAGAATAGAAGGGAAGCCTAATGTGAACCTCTGCCGATTTTCTCTCGCGGGCGCCTTCTATGCAGTGAATACGACAGCGACAACGGACGCCGACATGGGAGGAAGGAGTGTGATCGCGCTAGATTGCGCGCCGCCTTCCCGATTTCTGGCGCTCAGTTCCGCCTCTTGAAGAAAACGCAGATAAGGCGGGGAAGTCGTGGTACTCATTTCATTGTCGCGTTTCTATGCAGTATATTCAACATGGTGTTTTCTCTTCAAGAACAACGAAAAGGAATGACGGAACATCATCAATCGTCACAGGCCCTCGCGTAAGTATTGAGACCATGGTACGGGCGGTATTCTTGATAGTCAGAAAAATCTAAGCGCATGCAAGGCAGTGTGTCAGCTCGATATTCGTCCCCGTCTACCCGCCGTGCTTGTGAAGAATTAACGCTTAAATGGGATCGAAATGTTAACTTCAGTCAGTCACGTTCAAAAGCATGAATAGTGCACAAGCAAGAAGTACTGTTGCATTGACGGCAATGGGGAACTTCGACAAGGAAGCTACCGTATGACCAAATGGGAATATAGTCGTCAATGGGTACATTCAAAAACTATTTTCTTCCATAAAACGAGAATTGTAATGATTAAACTTGTCATATAAGAACTATTTATTTGCTTTCGTTTGAGGTATAAAGCTCATTTTTAATTGGAGCGCCACATGGTCTAAACTGCGTCTCAATGTAGACCTTAATTAATGATGATTTTCTCAAATTTGTGATTTTTGCGGGTAAAATTTAGAAACATCAGTGGGCTGAAGATATTTTAAACGCAGAATATACCTTCTGAGGAGCAAGTATTCATTACTCAGATATTCATACATATCGCAATATTATAAGCGAAAAAATGCAAACATAGAACATTTTGGCAAATTTTTTTGACGCACATATAGGGCAGAAAAATTGCAGTAATATTATTGAGCTTCGAACATCTTACCCCTTTGCTTAGTATTTGAACAAAATTTCGTATTGAAACAAGAAACGATACTCTCAGAATATTTTTTTCTGAGAAACAACACTCAGACGACATTTTGCGAAATTCGGAAGGCTCCCACGTGACCAAAAACTTTTTTCTCTCCGAAACATTCTAGCAAGTCACTGTTTTCGATGCAAGAAATCAGCGCGACTTTTTAAAATACATTTGAGGTGGTCGCCAAAATGGCTGGGACGTTTGGCGTGGAATGACCCAGAGGCGAATTTTGACTGCACCCACCCCCCTAAAAAATGACTAAATGAAGACGCATAGTAGGCTAACTATAAAAGCGTAACTAATTAGTATTTTAAATCTAACTTACAGCATTACAGCGTCGATTTCACTTGCGGTTTTAAAACCGAGTTATAGATACGAAGTCGTATCTACATATTAAAAATTCTTTGTATACCGCTTGTTCCTCGATACCATTGAAAAATGTGCCTTGTATACATTTTGTGTTAACCGTTTCTCAAAAGCGTCCTTCGAGAGGCGGAAGAAAAGAATGGGAGCTCCTTGATTATTATTTCTTCCTCCGAGACTTCGGTGTCAAATATCCGAAGACTGTGCAGATTTTCTGTTGAGCGGACAACTTATTATTCGGTTTAATTCCGCAATTACAACTAGTGCTGTTAATATGTCAAGAAGTTGAAATTGTTTGCAGTGTAATTTCATTAGTTAGCAAGCTAAGCATTGTTTGTTATTTGTAATACGAGCAACATTTTTTGGGATTTCGGAACATGATCGCGTCGCGTTGTCCCTATAGACGGCGGTCGCGCGACGCGCGACGCGCCGTAACTGGATGAGAAGACAAAAAATATTATCTGAAGAACAAAACTGGTCATCAAAATTGACTCGCAGTTATATATATGCTGTGAACCCCCATATCTTCCTTACATTGTCTGTTGGTTTCATTAGGCTGTGTCTAACAAAAAGAGACGAGCCATCGATCAATACCCCCTCTTTCGTGCAAACCCACAAGAACATTTTCTAAAATTCCAATAGCTTGCCTCGTAATTATATTGTGGTTTTAGCACGTAAGACGCCACCGTGCCGCAGAGTACCTAGGTTCCCAGTGCAATACAATGTTTTGCAGTATATATATATACCTCCCATGAGATTTGTACGCACGGGGTCTTAAAAATGTTCAGACCTCAAACCGCTGGAACCAGTAAAGTTATCCCTCACTCCTGGGCAGTAGCGTATCCAGAAATTTTTTTCGGGGATTGGTTCAACCATACTTTTTGTATGTTCGTGCGTGCGTTTAATTTACGTGCTTAGTCGCACTACACTGAATGTTTACCAGTTTGTTCCAATGGGTATTTAGTATATATAACCGTGAAGTCGAATTGGATAGCTAGTTTTGTTCGTCGGATATGATTTCCCGTTCGGTTACGGCGCGATGCACTGCATGCCGTCACCCCGTCGAGAAATATGGCGCGTGACATGCGCTTGTCCCGAATTTCGCGGAATGAAGTTAACAACTATACACATCCACGCAGGGTGGTACTCGGTGTGTGCACCATTCTCGCTTCTGTTGTAGCGAGTTCGAGAGGCGGCGAGCTACCTTGCCCAGACGGACGGGAATGCCCGCAAGAGTTGCTACCGCTGCCTCACTGCAACGCGTCTCTACAGGAGGACGGCCGAGTGAGGGCCTTGTGCAAGATTCTCATCAAAGCGGCGCCACAGCTGTTTTTTATACCTTCGGACCCCGAGGTCATGACGATGGACGAACATCTCGTCTCGGATGCCCTGTCGGATGACGAGGAGCTCGCTGTGCTGTCGCTCACGCGGGTGGTTATAAAGAAGTGGGACGATTTCCCGCTTAGCTTGGAAAGCAACTATGACGTCTTCGTAGTCAATGCGAGCAGCTTGCTGGAACAGCTCGCCTTGTATTCCTTTATGTTCTTCGTCAGGCAGCTCGAGCTCAGCATGACGTTTCAAAAGCCGCTAAAACTCGCAGTCGCGAACTGCTCGAAAGCTCGGGAACACGATGAAACCCGCTGCGATGTCTATGGTTTCAAGGGGCGCTTCGTAAGCAACGACAGCTTACCCGCCATGTTCGATAAGATTCCCGATATCGTCCTGACTCTAGTGCTAATTTTTCGGTGGAACGTGGAAGATGCCGTCACCTCGGAAATAAATATCACATTGTCTGAACGCGTCAAGAGCATTCCGTCTGCCGTAGAGATTATTGCCCCCTTTCGGGTAGCGCGCCTTGTTCTCTACAGGTGCAACTTCAAACACATCAGGAACAAGGAGGACATACCGCAGATGCGCTATCTTAAGCAACTAGATTTTGTCCATGTTCCCATCGCTGGTGTGCATGTCGACGCATTCGACCTGATACCGGACATTGAGAGCATATCTCTCGTCGGAACGAACCTAGCTTTTATCCCCGAAGGTGTGTACAAATTGAAGAAACTTCGTCGGTTAAATATGGCGGCGACAGTGACGTCACCGAACGGGACGTTTCGATTTTGCCCGGGTATATGCATGCAAGCGAGCTCTCTCAAGGAGCTGATCTTTGCGGGGACTGCTGTAGAGGATCTACGCGACGGTATTTTCTGCGCGTTTCCTAACTTGCAGTTTCTCGATTTGAGTGGTTGTTCGATCAAACAGTTGTACGGTTCCCCCTTTCAATGCTTGCAGAATCTTCGTGAACTGGACATGCAGTCAAACCAGATCGCGACGATCAGTGAAGAGGCTTACTCAGGCTTAAATCGGTTGGAAATCCTTAACTTGAGGCACAATTGCATCAGCACCGTTTCCGGCGCTGCGATATTCAGAGACCTCAGCTCACTCGAATCATTAGACCTATCCTTCAACAAGATTAAGTACATCGAACACTTCTCCGCCGACGCAGCGTCAGTAAGGTTCCTAGACTTGTCGCACAACAGCATTTCCAAATGGTCGCCGCCATTTTTTTCCGCGATGCGTGGCTTACGTACGCTCCTGCTGTCGTCGAACTTAATTTACACGATCGACAGCGATGCGGTTCGGGATATTCGGCACGTAAAAACGATTAATATTTCAGCTAATCCATGGGACTGTGGTAGCTGCTTGTTAAATAACCTGCACAATCTCTTAAACAGCAGTGCGAGACTTAGCGCCAACTACGTGGTTTGCAAAGAACCGGAGAGATACGTTGGTTTGCGCGCAATCGATGTAGAATGGAACGTGGGTGTCTGTGGCCCTATAGATTTTTACACGGTAGTGTGGGTGCCGTTACTTTTCACCACCCTCGCGACTACTGTCATTAGCTACGGACTGTACACGAAGCGGTGGTACATGATGTACGCGCTTTTGTATTTACGGGCAAAGATAAAGAACTACAAACGCCAGTCACACTGCGGCCGTTTCATGTGGGACGCCTTCTTGTGTTACCACGCCTCCGATGCTGCTTGGACCAGGAACGTTCTTTTAGCAAAACTTGAGTCTCCGCCCATGCGGTATCGCGTTTGCGTTGCCGAACGAGACTTCATTCCAGGAATCCCCATAACCGAGAACATCTGTCGCTGCATCTCTCAGAGTCGAGTGTCCCTGTTCGTGTTGAGTTCAGAGTTCTGTCGAAGTCGCTGGTGCATGTTCGAGATGATGCTCGCGCAGCATCGTCTGTTCGAGTCGGAGAGGGACGAACACATCGTGTTCATCAAGAAGGGACTGATTGACGAGTCCCAGATGTCTCCCATGCTGTCGTATCTCACGACGTCGAGAACGTACATTGACGTGCCCCAAAGTGAGAGCGACGAACGCCTTCAAGACATATTTTGGCTGCAGCTCCAAGTGGCGCTGCAGCAGTAGACACTGGGCACAGGTTTTTCCATTCAACTTGTCTGAAGTGAGTCTCACCAAGACAGTAAGCCAGCGGTATTGTGCGCTTTATAAATGCCCCACTTACTGTTGTTTCGTTTGTTGAAAACAGCGCTTAAAATTTTGTTCGTGTGTGTGTGTTTCTACATACCTCCCTCCCTCTCTCATTCTTTCTTACTTTTCTGTCACCCCTTCCCCAGTCTAGGGTAGCCAACCGGATATTTATTTTTCGGTTAACCTTCCTGCCTTAGTCAAGCGGTTCTCGGTGCCCTTAGAGAACTTTACGCATTCAAATTTCAAAGCACACTCCGTACTTAAGTTCTTTTACTTGTTTTGCGTTATGTTTTCCGAGCGGTTTAAGCCCCCTAAGTTTGGATGCGCAAAAACTAGAACTCTATATTTGGTATTAATTGCATAAAAAAAGGCCGCAACCAGAGTGAATCCAGTTCCCTGGAGAAAGTTGAAAAAGCATAACTATTATGAAACCGAATATGTGCGCTAGATTACGTATTCCTTCTGAACGATGAAATGTTCAAGCACGAGACCTTTGAACCAAAACCAAAGCGCGACATCCGCAATAATACATTTTTCGTGATGCAGCAGTGCAACACTTGTAATAAGAGGTTGTGTTGGCGCAAACGATGACTCAGGCTGTAAAACTGACCGAGACAATAAATAATTATAGCACAAAAGAGATGCGGCACTTACAAATGACCAAATGAGCTGTGCGCGCAAGAATAAGCGTGTCAATTTAGGGGCCAGCTCTGTACTTTTAATTCTACAGAGGTAGTTAATGTCAGGTCGACAAACCATTCGACGGAGTGCTTTTGACAGTGGTGTACTGGTTATTGCTCCATTTTAATCGTGTTTTGTTTGGTTCCTTTGGCACGAAATGACAAAACCAGCGTGTAATCAAGCTCTGTTTTAGTCGAGGGCGCAAATCCACACCTAATGTCCTTGTTCTAAAGTTATCACAAACGCCACCCGATGTCTATAGTGTGGCAGCGCATACGTAATCAAATAATTTAAGAATCAAGTTATATGCTAATTAATCAGGGAGGAAAGGAAATGAACCAATTGCTCTCCGCATGCACGGCTTTCTCCACCTTTACATATATGTTGTTGTGGCTGTGCATTGTTTGTTATAAGCTGCTTGTGCAAGTTTACAAATTATATTTACTTTTCTTTTATTAAGTTTCCGGTGATTTTGTAATAAAAATAAGATAGATTGAATAAAAGTTCTGCTACTTATAATTGCCGCAATTCAGTACTCGCTCTCTCTCAAATGCAACACATGACATGCCCATCGATCCGGTGGTTGCCTACAAAAACAATTTCTGCGTTTTACACGTATTTAAATAGAAAGATCGGAGTCGGCCTAGACGTAAAGCTTACTCTGAAGCGGTTGTGCTGTTTTGTTCGCACTGTTGTTTTGAGAGTCGCTCTGTTGCTTGGAATGCTATGTAGTGCAGCGCATATTATACGCATATGCATGTATAATATACATCATAGCTGTGTTTGGAACATTGTACATATGCGTCTTAAACAGCAGGTGACCCACGTAACTCGTGCGACAGTTTTAAAAAATGATGCAGTGGCTTAGCTCGGCTATGCCAGGATAACGTAGCGTTAGCAAAGGTTCAGCTAATTATTTTTAGCTTTCCTGATTGTCTAGGATTAGCTTGATTATCATGCTTACTGCTGCTCCAATGACACACACACGGTATACGTATTATGTGGCACATGTATATTTATTTTGCCAGGCAACTACTTCGGGATCCGATGAGTTAAAGGGACTGTCTACCGCTTGGAAAAAATTTTCTGATTGTGGTGAAAATGAGAAGATCGTTCGTCACATTGGTGGCAACGAGCATGCGTTTGTCCCATAAAAAAAGGAATTATATTTTTAATTTGATGTTGAAAATCGTGAAAGAATGACTGCTAGCGTCACCCAACGGCGATGTGGTTCAATCTATGGTAGGACAAGAAATCATCGCAGGTAAACTCATTTTGCTTAAAAAACAAACATGTATAACTTGAAATTGTATTTTACGCATTTGAGGCAGCTTTCGGTTGCGTCAGAGAGTAATTTTTTGCTTTTTTTTGTCATGTGTCCAGAAAGGCGCCCGGCGGCGCTGCTGGCGGCGCTGCCTTCGATTGCGTCTGCTTCAACTCATGCGCTATCCCATGCGGCCTTCCGCGCTGGTCGTATACTGTGCCGCTGTATCGTTGTTAGGATGTCTCACATGTGCTGCGCTGTGAAGACGTGCATTTATCGTCTCTTTTTGATGAATCAACTTGGCTTGGATTGAGGCAGCAGTGCTAAAGTAAACTCATAGGCTGTGATTACAGCAAAACAAGTGTTCTGTAATCGTATAATAAGGCTTCATTTAACCGCTAGCGCTCTGAAAACGACTGTTACATCTATTACATTAGTGTTCAGCGAAAATAATGTAATCCTACAGAAATCACACGTGCTTTCGGTTTTAATTTTTACCTTACCGGCACTACAATCGTCATCGCTTCCCCCAACCAGTGTTGTGGGCATGTTTCACGCCAATGGAAGGAGACCGAACGCAGATAAAAAACTCTGTTTTAAAAATGTCTACTCACTTTCCAGAGAAACCACTCCAAGGTTGAACACTTCAGACTGTATTCTTTTGATTGTGGTACAAAACAGAAAAGCGATGAAGGGCGGTAGACAGTCCCTTTAAGCTTCTCCGCGCTTCTCCGCCATTGAGCAGCATTTGCGCTCTCCTTCTCAATGGTCATACCACACTGGCAAACGCCAGCCATAGAGGCGCTATCAAGCGGCTCCAGCGCAGTGTCAGACGGCGACTGCACAGCGAAGGCGAATAGCTGCGCGTGCGCCGGCGCCAATACGTCTGCCAAGGCTACGACGTCACTCCTCTGGAAAGCGCAGACCGCCGCCGACGGAGTGCGCGGGAGCTGCCGGCTCCGGTGCGTGACATCACTGATCCTCACGCATGCGCAGCACGGCTCTTGAAGATCCACGCGAAACTGGCTCGGCTAGGCCAGTGTAGCTAACGCTACAAAATATATCGAAGAAATGCCACGCGGATATTCCGCGCGGCACAGTTTGTGTGTCGTGGCCTCCGCAATCAGCTCCGACGGCACGCTGATCGCGGAGGCGACGTCTGTGTACTGCGGGCTTCCTTCCCGGCTTGGCAAAAACAGTTCTGTAGCACTTATAAGGCAGCATAAAGCTGTGTAGGGTTTTTCCAGTATAGCCAACAATTTTCTCAATTAGGCTAAAACACGTTGGCAGGCTAGTTGGTTTGAATCCATGAATTACACATTTCCGCTAATTATAATATTTGAGAAGTTAATAATATTAACTATTTATGCAATCAAGCAAAATACAAGACTGATCTGTAGGAGGAAAAGCTTTATCATTAATCAAGGTAGAGCAAAGACTTGCTACAAGTTACGGCAAGAGACATCATCTTGGTTCTGTCCAGCTAGGCGGTGCTTACATATTCATAAATTTTGGCTCAAGGACCTGGTAAATGGTATGTTTGTATTATGCGTATGTTGCATGCGCAAGAACATTAGAGTTATTTATAAGTGTATAGAAAACCTACTGAGAGGAGGAATTGTTATCGCGAGAATAAAAAGATGGAGCACCCAAGATACCCAAGGAATACGCAATGTACACTGCACAGAAAAGGTAAGTGTGGTATACGGAACAATTTCTGCTGCTACACTCGGTTACAACCAGACTTGTACACGTTACAGAAAATAAGTAACCGATTACAATTACAATTACTTCCATTAAAATGTAATTGATTACAGTGGTCAATTACAGCCCTAGAAAAGTAACTGAGTAATTACAGAAATATAATCGATTACTTTTGCGTTACTTTTCTTTAAAATTTTATTGCCGTAAGACAATAACACAAGTTTACTCAAACTACAGCGAACTACTGTGGCTTGCATGGAGAGAAGGCAGGAGGCTTGCGTGAAGACTGGGAGGCTTACTGTGCCTTCTGTGATACCGTGTTACACGTTGTTAACTTTCAACAGAGGTTGTTTTTCAAAGTTGTCGTCGCTTATTCTTCCACGTTTCCTCTTTAAGAGGTCAGCTGCTTCAATGAACGTTCTCTCAATGCATGCGCTGGAGGGAAAGACGGTGTTATAACGTAGGAACACCATGTGCACTAGCACATGGTGTTCGTAGTCGCGCAGTGCTTTGATGCTAGTGTCCAAGCTTCTATGAAGCTTCGCTGTTGCTGGCGCTCGGGTAAGGAAAAGGTGAAAAAATAGGCTCTGTAGGGACACCTTGTCTGACAGGACAGGGAGTCCCTACAGAGCGCTCGCATATTTTTTTGGGACGAGAACTGCCGTAGAAGACTGGCTACAACTTGATTTAGGAAAAAAAAAGGTAATTGATTACCGGTAATCAATCACAAGAAAATCTAATTACCCAGCATGTTACAGCTTCGAAAAAGTAATTACAAAATTAAAAGAAAATGTAATGGAGAACATGCAATGGATTACTTGTAACGCGTTATGTAATCCTCTGGTTACAACCCAAGAAAAATAAATTTAAGCTCCTCCCACAGAACAGCGGCGCGCGTGCCCTTCAGCTGTGAAAGACAGTATACTGTTAGCTGGCTTCTGCTCGAATTGTCGGTACTTTTCCTCCGCTAATATAAATACTACGAGTTAAAGGCTCGTCGTTACCACATAAAGCATTGCGTTTGGCTGAGCAGCGATGTGAGAGTCCTTGCTGAAATTTACCAGGACGTTTTCGACCTAGAACGAGCGGCACAAACGTGCCTCTGTGTGGGAAACTCAACTGTCTGGAATACCCCGGAAGTGCTTGGCGTCCCGAAAATGGGACAGCGCTCTTGGATGGAGCATTTATACAAATTCTCTGTCGGAGGGACAGCAATGCTTGTGACGTTTTTTGTTACGCTGTAACCGAGTACACCGTCGACCTCGTTCAGCCTACTATTACCAGACCTCCTATACATTATCCGGGGCATGCCAGGGCACAGACATGGTTTGCATGGTAGGAAAAAAAATTGCTCGTGCATTTATTTACATCAGGTACTCACGGAACAAGTAAAGTAATTCTTTGACGTGTCAAGCAGTGTTGCAATGCCACTCGCATTTATTTTTTTTTTCATTCGAAAACCATAGTCGTGTCTCTCGACCTAGAAATGCATGCCAAATGAAATTGCTCATAATAAACGGTTTGAACGCGTTGAGGAAAAGTACGTTGGTTTCACCATCAGAATAAGTTTAAACTCGAGTAAAATATATTAGAACCCTAGTTACGCGCAACGTGCAGTCGCTCAGTAGCCGGTTGATAAACATGCAGTCCAATGTATCTACGTTTTGGTGCCTGAATTAAGTCAGTGTTGCAAATGAAGACGACCCTGAAAATGCGACGACACTGTCTAGTTGTCCTCGACTTGTTACTGCTGAATCGTGGAAAGCTCGACCTGTTGGTGCGCTTGAGCGCGAAATGACAACCGCAAATCTAGTGCAGTCCGGCTTTTATTTCGTCTTACCGGCGTTTTACTATGTTCGTCTCAATGAACGTCATTTCTTGCACGTGCGCTCAAGTTAATCTACGTAACCACGCCAGGATAATGAGTGATTGCTGACAGTCACTAAAGAGACGCGCCAAATTCCTTCAGTACAAAGAGTCGCAATGAACGCGTATAGATGCGAATGATGAATAAATGGTTTGTAAAATATACAGTTAACAAAGCACTCTCCAGCAATTTACATGAACAAAAATAGCACCGTTTGCCTTTAAGGTGTACAATGCACTTAGTGATAACAGTAGCATATTACCCACGTGACTAGCTGCAGATAGTTCAGTAAGGTCAGTAGACGAACACATGGTCAGGGGCGTAGCCACGTTAGGGCACACCCGGGCCCGTGCCCCCCCCCCCCCCCCCCCGAAATTTTTTTTTGCCATAGCATACAGAGCAGAAAATGACACTCGACCACATCTGCCTGCTCGTCCCCACTACAGATCAAGGAGGTGCCCCCCCCGAAAAAAATTTCTGCCTACGCCCCTGCACATGGTGGCACACTTTTGTTGAGGCACGGCCACCCGATGGAAACGCATCATCAAGCGGCCGCAGCTGAGGTCGACTCAATAACGCATTAGTTTCCATGTTAACGGGAGTAAGGATACCGAAGTATCTGTGGCAACTACAGCGCAGTGCTGCAGGTTTACATCAGCAGCACCAGATTATAATGCCCTAGTTTTCCCTTACTGCCTTGCAGCCACAGTCGTCAGCCCCCGGGAAGTGAGCCCACACAATATCAGGCATACAAGTACAGGTTATGGCGTAGAAGGTAAGAGAGTAACTGGCGTGTTAAAGAGCGCTATTTACCACTCTAGGGCCGCGCGAAGCTGCAGCCAGAAATAGTCGCGTACACTTTCTTCGGCGTCCTCGGGCGGTGCTTGGACGTAGGTTTTCGTCCTTAGCAGGTAGCTCAGCAGAGGGCACAGCGAGGAGTCGTCCATTGGTTCCCGGCGTATGAAGATCATCTGGTTCTCCCGTTCCGACTCGAACAGGCGATGCTGCGCCATAGTAAGCTCGAACATGCACCAGCGACTCTCGCAAAACTGCCTGCTCAGCACGAACAACGACTTACGGCTCTGCGATATGCTGCGGCACACGTTCTCAGCGATGGGCAGTCCTGGAATGAAGTCCCGTTCCGCGACACACAAACGGAACCGAAACACCGTCGACTCCAGGGTGGGAACAATCTGCTCGCGCACCCATTCGGCATCCGCATTGTGGTGCGAGACGAAGGCGTCCCAGAGGAAGTGGTCGGCAGAATGCATTCTCCGGTAAGCCTTCGCTTTGATGCGGAGGAAGAGCAGGAAGTAGCGAATGTACCACCTTTTCGTGTACACGGCGTATGATGTCACTGAGCCGAACAGAAAGATCATAATGATCGGCACGCCTATCGTGACGTAGTAGTCTGGCGGTCGGCATTCCTGTTCAGTACGAGGAGCGGCGTCGACGACGAGGATATTGGACAGTGACTTCTGATGGGCGCTGCAGACGGCACAGTCTACGCAGCAGTGGTTACGGCCGGTTTCGAGAAGGAACAGCTGCACGTTCTTAATGTCACAATTGGTGCAATCCCAAGGGTTGTAACAGATGTGAACGTTCGACACGTTGGCCACGTCGTTGTACATGGTGTCGTTTAAGACGTGAATCTTGTTGCCATCCAGGCGTAAGTGATCGAGATATGTCATGCGGGAGAAGATGGGTGCCGCCCACCCCGATATGTAGTTGAGTGCCAGCGTGAGCTTCGTCACTGGAAGATTGACGAACATTTCCGGGAAGAGCACGTCAATCCTGTTATCGCCCAGATGGAGAATGTCCAGACTGGCTAGCGGAGCGAACACCGGCGTAGGATCGTGAAATGCTATCCTATTTTTGGTAAGCTTCAGTGCCGTTAAGCTCACCAGTCCTTGGAAATTTTCCTTCGTTATTGTTGTGAGTTCGTTGTTTTTTAACTTTAGATTCCGTAGGCGTCGGAGACAGATGAAAGGGGAGCCGTACATTGCTTTTAATGAACAAAGTTGCAAGTTCAGGTTTTCAAGCATAGGAAAGCTGCAGAAGGCACGATCAGCCAACGAATAGAGCGCTGTACCTTTCAAGTTCAAATTTGTTATCGAATTGTTTTTTATAGGGCTTGCAGCAACAATTGAGAAAGAACCATTAGATCCAATCACAGTATGCTTAACGCTTAGGCTTTGAAGAGCGTCAATAGAAAAGATCGCTTGAGGAATCGAGGTCATTCTGGACTTCAAGAACGATAACTTTTGCACGCCCATGGGAAATCGAAATGTTGCATTATAGACATTTTTCAATGGAGTGTCGTGAAATTTAAGGTGCTGCAAATTTGGCACCAGATTCAATTCACTCATCGCGAACGTGTCGAACGAACAGCCATACAGTAGAACCCGCGTAGCATTTCTGAAGGCGTCCCGACTTCGTAGTATTTCGGATAAATTTTTATAGCTTCCGAGGAACGTGAAATTTGTGACAATCGTAGAGCCTTTGATGGCCTCTCCAGGCGTCTCAATGGAAGCGTGGCATGTGCTCGGTGATTCGTTGTATGATGTGTTAGGCTTGTTAACCAGACCTTCATTCTCCGCGACCGGAATAAACATCTTTATATTACAGCAGTATGAGTTAAGTTTATGTGAGCAGTATTTATCGGTATGATTTCTTCCGCACTCACCAATTTGCGCTGTTATGCACTCGTTAAACTGCACGATGCGTCGAAGTTTACTGAAATCATGCGCAGATGGTGATGACGTTTCATTCTTGTTATGCTCGTTACAGTATTCGAAACTAATATTGCGGAGGTGCTCGCAGGTCACCGAACTGTGTTCATGTACTGTCCACAATGACAGGTTAAAGCGCAGCGTCACTGTAGCTTTTATGAGACCCGTTTTCGGAAGGCTTTTTGAGGTCGCCTTCTCGATCACGAAACACTCGACGTCCGCCTGGCTGTTGTTTTTTGGCGTTACCCTACAGTCCTGCAGTAATATAGCTGAACGTGCTTGCTCGTGGCATGGTGAGTTCGTCTGAGCGGCGACCACAGACAGCAACAGGACACCGAGTAGTACTCCTGCCTGCATGCCTTCCTGTGAAAGTAGATGTAATTATATTAGAGCTCAGGCTCACATGCACTCACGGTAAAGAGTAAACATAAAAGTGCTGTTGATCAGCGCAAGTGGTTGCAGTAACAAGCACTCGCGTATGTAGCGCTGCGTTTAAACTGACTGTTCCTATCTCTCATGGGACACTCAGTGCCCGGAGATAGCGAGAGAGAGAGAGAGAGAGACGAATTTCAATGAGTGCTGTAGGTTTGCCTGACACTTTGTCCGGCGTGCGACTCCAGATGACATGAGAAATGAAACGATACATTGCACAGTGCACATCGTACAACTAAGCGTCACATCAAGTACAGTGTCACCCAAAAGGTCAGTGGAGGTTCTGACCCGCAAGTTTGTAAGAACGAGATACACTTCGGCGCCGGCGCGTTGACAAGAGACCGTGTCATAAACAGTTCTGCTGGGCAAGATGGAGTTTTGGATTCAAAATTACCGGCATCAGTAAGTAACAATAAAAACTTCTCCAAATAGTCTTCAATATGCTGAAGTTACGTGAACGTGGGAGATTCTGTGTAGTTCGAGACCCTTTGATTTGGAGGGTATATTGTTGTGCGGTCATGCACGAAGGTGTACTTTCGGCGATGTACACTACGGGGACAATTTGTCGGATTCCCGTGATGGACAAGATAATGGAAGATAGTTGGCTATTGTGTCACTTTTTCCCTGAATGTTATCGCGAGGGCTGCATTGTTCAGTGTCGCACAACACGCTGTGCCTCTCGCTGCTACCGTCCCTCTATGTAACGCATTTACAGAAACAGAATCGTCAATACTATCCTTTAGATGAAGATGTTTTTAAAACTGATTACCTCCGTTTTTTGGTTGTTTCCTTCTATTTCTTCAGGGAGCTATGCAGCCACTAATCATTGTAACCGGAAACCACTGTACAGGCCAGAGGGAAAAAGAAATGCACGCGGTACAATGGGCTCTCATAGAAAGCCGTTTTTTTTTCGGGGGGGGGGGGGGGAGGACTAACGTTAAACACGTCACATAAGCAGGTTCAGTGAGGATGCACATTAGGGCGAGTTGGTGAAAAGTCATTTTGTCAAGAATAGTGCGGAATGTTAAGAGAGGACAAAACGAAGAGGAAAAACACAGGACGAGCGCTGACTATCAACTGAAAGATTATTGGAAAAAGTAACGTGTATACATGGAAGTTGATTACAACTGATCATGCGCATTTATGATCACTTGTAACTTGTTCACTTGATCAAGATACGTAAGCTCTTTATCATCAAGACCAGTGTTCTTTATAAAAGCAAGAGTCAGTTAACCGAGAAATAATAGAAGCGTACAACATTAATAAGTTGGGAAAGGGATGCGTAAGCCAAGCGTTCGTATCTCTACACGATAAAGAGCTTATGTATCTTGACAACTCATATCTAACCACGTGCCCACGTAACTGCTGTCTCTGATTATGTGAGTGTTCCGGACATGTCATCATAAATGCACATGGGCAGTTGCAATCAATGTATATACGTTACTTTTTCCAATAAACACTCTCATGTGTTTTTTCTGTTCATTTTGTCCTCGTTTAAAATTCCGCGCTGTTCTTGACAACATTCAATGACGCTTAGCAACATTGGAAACCGCTCAGAAGATATTACAGTGACCTGAGTTTCCCGAGAGAGCAACATCAGGGAGAGCAAATGATAGTAGGAGGAGGCATAAACGTGTATGGAAAAAGAAACCGCGAGAAATATTAACCGATTCTCGTATCGGCTGATGGGCAGTGGCAGCGAATGTCGAACACACCTTATTGAGGCTAAATCAGAGTCGAACGACGAATGTGTAATTAAGACACTGTTCTTGGGAAGGTAAGCTTACTACACCTAAGATACAAAGGGAAAACAGCATACAAATGGAAGCGTGTTTTCACTCAGGTTTTGGGACTGAGCGCTATATACGATGCTGACACCTACATTATACCAGGCGCAAGAAATATTTGTTAGTACGCAATTACGAAGTCTGCACACGCGGCCACCTAACAGCAAGAATTGGTGGACCGCATAATAAAATCACATAAATGTGAATACCCAATATAAATATGATACTGATGTAATCATAAATATACACAGAATTAAGGGTACACTCTTAGAAAAAAAGTTAGTAAATGGTTAGTAAATGCTTGCATTTACTAGTTTCGAGCGTATTTTACTACCTTCGCGAAATCTGTTTACTAGCCAGCAGTTAGTAAAGGTCGTAAAGTGCTGCCTTCACTAACCAGAAAGTTTACTTGGTGTTTTTAATAAGGATTCAATGGGGGCTAGTTGGTACTGCATCGTTCTTGTTCTGCGCTAAAAAAAATGTAACAGGGGACGACACAGTAACAGGGGGACGACACAATTGCGCACGTCTGTGTTCCTGTGTCGTCCCCCAGTTACATTTTTTAGCGCAGAACAAGAACGGTTGGTGTTTTTAACTAAGTAACTACTAGCAACCCACGTTGCCAGATATTTCGTAGATGCGCAGTATACGTTGGCGTAATCGTGACGGTCTTTAGCAAAATTTAAACAAACTTTAATTTTATTGATTACCTTGAAATTAAAGTTTCGTGCTACGTAATGGCACGCATATAAGCAAATATAAGGGCACACGATAATGTGTAGAAAACATCAATTATTCTTCTAAATTATATGGTTGCTAACCAGTACACGGTGTGCTATCCCAAAGTAGGAGCATAAATAGTCTTCAAACCGCTGCTAGAGTAGATATCGGCTACGTAAAAGTCTTGCTATTTTGTGTGTGCTCTTGCGTGTGTGTTCTCATTCGTGATCAATTCATGCCTCTATGTATGTTGCTGTGATGTGTACTTACCATGGTAATTACATGAAGTAATTAGCGGCCGTTAGTTAGTGTACGAGGACAATGCCACTTTGTTTTTTTTAATCCTTTAGGTACTATTGTAATAGAATCGATATGGCAATGCACACGCACATATAAACAAAATAGGCGTAAACCTCTAATTGGCTAAATGTAGTAGAGTTAATACGGTTAGTAAGTTGCTAGCGCGGTTACTAACAACTTAGTAATGGACTAGCCATTCGAGCTAGTCCTATTCACTCACTAACTAGGTAGCAAGTTCCACTAACCTGCATTTTACTACCTTCACTTACTAAGAGGCTAGTGTATTTTGTGACAAGTAAACTGTTAGTATTTAGTTAGTGAATATGCCGACCTTTTTTTCTAAGAGTGTAGAGCATTCAATGGCCCTCTCATAACTTGTCGAGGCGCGATAAGTTGGACACGTTATATTTTGTATTATCTGGTGAAATAAAACACACTTTCTGGTGTCATCAGCACGGCGATTAAAGACATGCATATAAATGCTACTCTACCAATTTCGTTATCATTGTCAATAAATAGTCAGTCAAACGTACCGCGCTCGTTTCGCAGCTATAGACAGACCAACCTGCACGCTTACCTCTGGGTATACTGCTGTAGCGTTCCTTTTGCTGAAACGTGCGAGATCGTAGGGTCCACAGGTGAAACACCATTAGGGTTGTGAGCACCTGCCGCATTTGCGAGAAGACCTTCCTCTTCGCGTGGTTGAATGCAGGAAGCTGACTCGTGACGAGATGCCGCGCCACTAAGTGCGCTTCGTCGACTCTCACATGAAGTGGCGCACCCTCGTTTGGCGCATCCGGCGCCGGACGCTCATGGCAGACGCAGACGCGCTGTCGGCAGGCGCTTGCGGTATGGGACGACGCCTGCTCCGTTTTTATTCGGCTCCCGCGCTGATTGCTTTGTTGGCACGCGCTGTGGCGAAAGCCTCTCTTTGCCTTTCTGTCGTTATACAGGCAGCAGCTGATAGGTGAGTACGAGGGTGGACTATCACCCCCGTTTTCCAGAACGTCCCTTCTCTCAACGCTTTACCTTGACTTCCGAAAGTCGACGGGAGCGCCGTCTCTAGGTAGAACAAGTCGCTGCGTATCAGCTATAATCTGCAGCAATTCGTGAGAAGCGCGGCGTCAATTTCAGTCGAACATCGGCGCTGAGCTCGGTCAAGTGAAGGACGAACTTCGAGTCGAAGCTTGTTTGAGAATACGGGGGTCAGCCGCTTTCCCGCATACGCACATACAATTAATAGAAAATGGTGGCTTAATCTGGCATATGTTAAATCGCCTGATCGACCAAGAAATGGCTGCACATTTTCAATTACAGAGTAGCCCACAATCAGCAAGAAAGTATTAGGGAAAGAAACAAATAAACTAATGAAAAAAATAAGGAACAGTACGTGCAGCCGCCGCGGTCTCTCATTGGCTCTTGCGTTCTGAAGTTGAGCACGGAGCACGGTTGAGCACAGAGTTTGGTCAAGATTATTCCGGATGCCCGCTCCGGATAACGCCTTTTGGCATTATCCGGATAACGCCTTTTGGGTATTACAGGGTTAAGTTAATAAATGCCTGTAATGCCCAAAAGGCGTTATGCCTTGAGAAAAATTGTGGGAAAACACTCACAATATTTACTTTTCTTGTAGTGTTCATTTTAAGAAAAAAAAGGGTGAAATGTTATTTCGAACATAACTTGATTAATCTTAATTAAAATAATTAATTACGTTGATTAAACGAGTAACTCAGTGTAACTTCATTATAACATGTTAAATATGCAATAACGGCTTTTCCATGAAGCTTTGACTGGTTTTTCTTACCTTTTTTGAGGCATTATATTCAATGTATCAAATATGATACAGTGGGCTTTACAGGTTAAGACATCTCTCCTATAGTCCGATCTTTGAGACATGAAACTCCCTAATTTGGTTATTATTTTTTTATGCGATGCTTAAAATAAACCTCTGGCGGCACCTGACTCAGATGAACATTGTCATCCGAAGGTTGACGGAACTAAAGGAAGCGCAAAGTAGCAAGATGAAGCGACAAAAGCAAGCTTGCTTCGATTGGGCGTAGCCTGAGCCGTCAGTGAGCGCGAGAGACTGGCGCGCTTGCTTCTAGGACAGAAACGGATGTTGACTGACGAAGAAATATCCGCTCGCTCTCTTCTCCGGGCGAGAGACGGAACCACGCGAGGAGTGAGCCAACGGCGCGAAACTCCGTCGATCGTCCAAGCAACCAGAGCTAGCGCTGTACCAATGCTGCCATTTACTCCCGCGGTCGCTATATATAGATGCTGTTTACAGGCACAAATATGAGAAAATAGGGGAAGCGGCTGAAGGAACAGGATGCGGCATTCACCGGTTAGTTGTTTTAAACTCTGTTGCGGGAACGCATGGACAGACCGTTTACGCAAACGTGCGTTGAAGGAAGACAGCTATAATAACTATTGTGCAGCAAACGCGCGAGGGGGAGACAACCACTTAGGTGGACAGATGAGATGAAGAAGTTCGCGGGGACAACGTGGCTGCAGCAAGCACAGTACCGGGTTGATTGGCGGTACGTGGAAGAGGTCTTTGTCCTGCAGTGGGCGCAGTCAGGCTGATGATGATTACGTAGTCTAACGGATCGTTAAACGCTGGGAAGCGAAAACAACATCGGAAAGCGCGATGGTTGCAGGTAAGTTTGCTTGAGCCGACGGGTCCAGTTTTTATATATGTGGTGTTTCTTTTTTTTTTTTTCTACAAGAGCCAAATCCAGAAACCGAAACTGGGTAACTTTCACGATAGCGTAAAGCGCGCCAAAGTATTCTTCAGTTTTAAAACAATTGTAATCAAAATGGGGCAATTACTGATCGTAACGTGGACTCAAAAAGTCAGTTTCGAATTTTTTAAAAAATGAGCCAAATCCTGCACCTGTTCGAATCAAATCGAGCCAGATCCATTAAACCAGCGCTACGTCAACAATCGTGACCTAGTTGTTCTAGTTGCTTTGCTACCGTGCTTTCGTTCCACAATTAGTTTTTCTTGGGTGAGTTGGTGCATACTGAAGGACATGATGTTGTAGGGCAAGACTCGAATATAAAAAAAGTAAGAGGCTGACTTTCCTCGTTCTTTCTGCCTCTTAGTGTTTCTTTTCGAGTCTCGCGCTACAGTATCACGTCGTTCTTTCGCTCCCAGACGGTATATTTGAAATAGCTAGAAGACAACTGAATTGAAGATATTTGGCACTGATCTATTCCTTGAAGAAGGAGTGATCCGAAACGCCGCGGCATAAAACAAGCGAAGAAGAAGAAGAAGAAGAGATGAAGCATTAAATTAAAAGAAATTAAATTAAATTAAATGAAAATTAAATGAAATGGCCGATGCTTTAGCGCGCGCATCGCTAGATCTCCCAATAATCCAGGTTCTTCCAGTGGCAGAATATTTCACCGCAATCAGATACAGAAAATTGACAATTCACACTGATAGGATGGAAACAATAACAACGCGGACGGAATACAAACATCTAAACTTCCCATGGAAGTCTCATTGGAGCCATGCCCCGCCACGGTGGTCTAGTGGTTATGGCACTCGACTGCTGACCCGAAGGTCGCGGGATCGAATCCCGGCCGCGGCGGCTGCATTTTCGGTGGAGGCGAAAATGTTTGAGGCCCGTGTACTTAGATTTAGGTGCACGTTAAAGAACCCCAGGTGGTCGAAATTTCCGGAGCCCTCCACTACGGCGTCTCTCATAATCATATGGTGGTTTTGGGACGTTAAACCCCAGATATTATTATCTCATTGGAGCCAATCTAGACAATCTGAAGTTACGATCACCAGATTTCGATGCTGTGTCCGCCCATTAAACCTATACTTACACAGAGCTGGTCTGACGATATCGCCCCTATGTCAATTCTGCGAAGAATTAGAAAATATTGCATATTTCTTTTTGTCATGCCGCAGATACTGAATTATTAGATCACGACTGCTCATTACTCCGCTGTTAAAAATAGGCTTAATCTTAACTGAAGAAATTGTTCTAAGCTTCGGAGCCTCAGGGTTGGGATACTGCCATAGGGATGCCTTCAATGCCGTGTGTAATTTCATGCAAACCACTAAACGTGTGCCATTTTAATCTTGCCTTCAAAAACGCTCTTTATTAAAATGTGGTTAAATATATCTAATCTCATCAAAATTGTTCTGATCAGGTTAATACGGCTGTCTGGAATACGAGCTGAATAGCATAATTTTTGAAGTCTTAATTTGATGTCTTATTTATTATTGCCATTTCTACTCTTACTTTTCTTTTCTTTTTTTAACCATTTTACATTCTTCGAATAAGATTTTAAGCTTCAACTACATATTCTTGGCCCATCCCCCAGAGTGGGTACGTGCCATAGAACAGAAGGCAAAACAAAACAAAACAAAGCATTTTTTAAAGGTCTGCAATAGATGCCAAGACCAAGAAAACGCTGCCGACAGTCCAGAATGGTGCGCCTTTTGCCTGGAAGGACCACTCGCTCTACAAGTCTAGTCAACGCCATTACGCCCATGCAACAAAGGACAGCACCGATACAAGCACAAGATGGTGTTAATTTTATCGTAAAATATTGCTATGTCGTTCATTCGTTGCGATTTAGACCATTGTTGCGAAGTAATTCAAGCTCAAATGAAATGTTCCAATCTATAAGAGCCAAATCCAAATTTTACACCCGAATACCGACGATAGTGGGCTAAACGTATTTCAGCCGCAATATAGATTTGAGGTATATTCTGGTGGCGTGAGCACACTTGCAAAAAATTGTCGGAGCAGGCCCGACCATATTGTCAGTAGCAAAAAACTGCGTTTTTCTCAGTATCACTCAAAGTGGACATGACTCTTTTAGGAGAAAAAAAAAAAAAGCGACATATAGGAAAGGTACGAGCGGGCACAAAGATTGGCAAGCTACAACCACACGAAGTTACGAAAAAGTGAACCCGTGTATTCTAATATACATGGAAATAATGGGCGTTCAGTGCTCCTCAGAGCCGTACATGTAACACTGCTCACTTGTCCAAACAGGGCACAAGTTCAGGAGACGATGGAAGTTTGAAGCGATTAAAGGTCCTTGAGCAGCCGGTGTCGCTGGGGCACCCCGTTCTCAAGGATCTTTAACTGTTCCTTTATGTAATGTGACGAGCCATCTTTAACTCTATCGTGTATGCCGAAGTGTGAAAGGCCTGGCTTACACATGCAGAAACCACAGCGAAGGGAAGCCAGTTATCGTGGTACAGTTCCATCATTTGATGAGTGCAGATTCTCTTCATAATTTAGAGTAAGACCTCCTCTCTTTAGAGTTAACTTCCCCTCTTTTCAAAAATTTTTTTGACCTACGTATCTCCTGTTTTTCTTCTCGTAAAATCTATTATTCCTTCTTGAGTAAAGCTCAGTCTGTTCCACTTTCCAGTCTAGTTTCAAAAGTCGAACACTCTTTGCCAGCAAATGCGCTTTAAAAATCGGAGTTCCTGCGCTTAGTACCATCTGCTTTTATAGATTTGAAAGTGTTATATTTAGCAAAGGTTATTCGAGAGATGATTTACGTAATTGAGTATTGATACCTTGAGTTTCGCGATTAGCGGCCTCATCGATAGCCAACTGCTTACTTTCCACGACATCCAGATGGCTAACGATGACACCAAGCCTAGAATAAACTGAAGAAATGTGTAAATGTGGGTATATAAAGCAGCATATTAACCGTATAAACTGCTGCTACCGTTGCACTTGCACATAGCTCCGACGAAGGCGCAGTAAATCTGTGGCGCAGTACACCACAATCAGACGCACTGCGCATCGTGAACGAGCCATCAGCGCATGGTGTGACAAGTATTGAAAATAAACAAACATTGAAATAACGTGACTGCTTTCATTTCAAAAGCAGTCACATTAAACATTGTAAATCAAGTATCCCATACAGTCAAGCAGTGCATTTCAAACGCATTTGTTCAAAGCAGGCGGACTACAGCGCAAGCTGCAATACACTGAGTGTTGCCCTTTTAAAACAGAAATACCTCGCTCAGATTATCAATGACGCAGTCGCACGCGCAGACCAGCTTCACCGTGTCCTTTATTTACTTCAATGCTCCATCTGTAAATTGAAGTGCATTGGTCAAACCTAAACTGCATTTCGGTATCGTTTCAACAACCACAAGGCGCATGTGCACTATGTTTTTTTTTTTTTTTGCCAATATTTAGACACGCCGCCAGCACCGGACATACCTTTGAATCATTTAGGGCAAATATTTTAGAACCCCGATTTGTATAAAACCACAAACAGCAATATGGGAGTCATTTTTAATTCACAAGTTCGATATTACAGGGTGTCTCATCTCTTAAACGAAAGGGCGGGAAAACTGACTAACGTGCTTCCGTAGTATACAGCGCATACGTACACGATGGCGCAGACTTGGTATTGTTGATTCTGCGTTTCCTTAAAGATTTTCTTTCTTTTGATTTTGCCTGACTGTATTACCGATAGCTTTGCTTCGCGATGTATACCTTGTACTGTGCCAATGGATATGACGTGTGCTCGTGTTTCTTTTCATGTCTCGGTATCTCACTGGCCAGTGACGCAATATCTTGTCTAACGCGATACGATTCTTTTATGCTGTTGTTATTTTCAATGTTTGTCCAACCATGCGCTAATAGCTTGTTGTTCGCGATGCGCGGAGCTCCTGATTGTAGCGCACTGCATCACGGTGTGCCCCGCCACGGTGGTCTAGTGGTTATGGCGCTCGACTGCTGACCCGAAGGTCGCGGGATCGAATCCCGGCCGCGGCGGCTGCATTTTCGATGGAGGCGAAAATGTTTGAGGCCCGTGTACTTAGATTTAGGTGCACGTTAAAGAACCCCAGGTGGTCGAAATTTCCGGAGCCCTCCACTACGGCGTCTCTCATAATCATATTGTGGTTTTAGGACGTTAAACCCCAGATATTATTTTTATTGCATACGGTGTCAAACTACACACCCTTAAATAGTGCCGAATCATAAAGTCTGTACTGTGCTCATACTGACGAAGGCTGGCCCAGAAGCCGAAGCGTTAATAAAGCAGGCCTCGTACGTGCATCCTTCTAGTCAATCAGCTATGGTACCGTATATATATATATATATATATATATATAGAGAAAGTCACAGTGAAAAACATGACATTTATTCTGAGCTTTCGGCCGGGGACCGGCCTCGGCCGAAAGCTCAGAAAAAGCTCATGTGCGTGTGTGTGTGTGTGTGTTTGTGTTCAGAAACACCCTCTACCCTCCCCGAAAGAAATTCCCGGCTACGCCGCTGGTAGCAGGCGCACTTCTGCCTGTATTGGGAAGCAATTTCCAGCAGCCTTTGCGAGCAACAGAGAAACCTATGCGAATTCAACCAAATGTCTGGGGCTATCGCACTTCCGTTTCTACGTGAATATAAATATTGGGGGAGGGGACCGGCCCCCCGCCTGTATTCCTGATTTCAGCCTTACAACTATAGCCCTGTTCTCCAGGAGTCTCCCACGTATTTTCAAAATACGCGCGATACAGTAGAAGTCAGGCCGCATTACAGCGCGCTCTGTTTTTCAAACGAGGCATACACACGCATCTCTTTCTCATCCGCCAACAGCATTTTCACCGTTCGCCGGGAGATGGCGGAACCAGGCTAGGCCAATGTTCTTATATTTTTTCTAGTTCGCATATTTGCGACAAAGGGTTGATGTAAAGTTTTGCAGAATGAACGTTCGCGTACGTTAATTAGCCGATCCAGATAAATTTGGCTGTTTAATCGAATGCCCGTTTCGTTAGTAAATAAATTTGAGGAGTGTTTGGCCGATGATGATAGACTCCTCTCCGAAATTTGAACTTTACATCGAGAAAGGAAAGCTATAGGTATTTACAAACGCACAAAGCCATGCTCGAACGCTTGAGTATCCTTAAAGCCCGGTCAAAACTATTGTTTTTTTACTTCCCATTGGTTTCGGTCCAGTAGCTTTCCTCTACGAAACTGGAGCCGCAACCGAAGCCGAAGCGAATCGGGCGCTGCCTGGCGGGCGCCGGCAAAAGTGGACGAACCGCCGGGCACCGACGACCGACGAGTGAACCAGCGCGGCGGTGCGCGCGAGTGCGAGCGAGCGATCGAGCAGCCACGAGAGAAGTGCTGCGCGCCGAAGCTACCGCGAGAGCCGCAAAGAGAGGCGACGGCGAGGAGAGGGGTTGGGCTGGGAGCCGTCGCCTGCCGCTGCGGACGATTCGTCGCGGGCCGTTTTGATCACGGAGCGCGCGCGCGCGTTTGCAGCACGCGCCTCGGTCTTCGCCGATTCGTAAGCGGGCACGCCGTTCTCGCCTACGTTACTCTCGCCCCGCGTCGTGACCCTTCTCAAGAACCATGGCGGGGGGATCTTCCTCCAGAAGCGGCGGCAACAAGCAGCCGACGGCGCATTGGCTCAACGTGAGCTGGGACGATATCGTGGAACGACTGGCCCTCGTCTTTTACACCGACGAGTCGTTCGAGACCCTGGACTACCTGAACGTTATGCTGCTCGGATGGGCGCTGTTCGGCCTCTTCGTCTACGTGGTGGGCACGCTGCTGGCGAACCGCTTCGGTCGTCAGCGGCCCTGCGTCGCCGCTTCGGCCAAGAGGGCCGACGGCAAGGAGCCCGTCGACGAGACCGTCTCCGCAGGGAGAGCCGAGGAACAGCAGTCTCACATGGCCTCGGACGGCCGGTGGGCGAAATCGAAGGAACCCGTGCCTTTTGCTGTTTCGGCCTCGGGCTCTGACCCCGACGCCGTGCTTTGGACCAACCGGGTCCTGTCGTGGGTGCTAACGCGAAAGGAGCACGAGTTCCTGTCCAAGCCGTGGATTCAGGCGCTCAACGAGAAGCTGGCCAAGTCGCCGCCTAAGGTGAGTGAACATTACTGCGCCGCCTCTGCTGAGCAATTCTTGAGTGGATAGCGGGTCCTGCTTTCGTAGACGACGTCCATGTAGGCAGAACGATGTCTTCTTCCACGCCTGCCTTACGCATTTCACGGGCATCTTGCGGAAATAAGTCTGCGCAGTTTATCGTGACAGTTTCGTTTGTAGAGCAATGCCCATCTCTCCTGACGGTGGCTGCTTGTGAAATCCAGTATTCGCCGATGGTTCCTTGTACGGGGTAGCGATTGGTGCGTGTCCTTGGTTAGAGCAACTAGTAGCTCCAGTGGACGAACGACATTGTCCTCACTGCAGCAATAGGAAAACAGCAGCGCTCACATGCTTGGATTATCAAGAGCGTACTACATTCCTGTCTCTGGCAGGCGCATAAGACTCAATATACGCAAGGGACCTTTTATAAATACATGTCGCACTCTTGTGTCGGAGTGAAAACTGGAGGAGAAACATAAGATTGTCAACAACAGATTAAACTGGCTATGATAGCTGGTTGCTTGCGAGTCTCCCTCGTTCGCTTGGGAACGCGTAGTCGTATCAAACAGTTTTGTGCGAGTATATACAGTATATGCCATCAGGAAAAACCAAGAAAAGATGCCCCTGGAACCTTACACAAGTGCAACACAGGAATTTCTTTGAAACGCAGTACGTCACAGCGGCTTCGCCCTTTCTCTGAAGCATAAAAATATCAAAATGAAATATCTGCAGGCGTGGCCGGATAAAAACAGCTGTCCAAGCCGGCGCGCATGTGAGCGGCGTCGTCTGCTTGCGCGCCTGATTGGTCCTTCCCTCTGCAGTTGGCAGCACGCATGGCTTGTTGTGTGGCTGCTATTGATCGCAGCACGTTGCCAGAATTCTTTTCATCTCGTTCAGTATTTCGAAGCTTGCTTTAGTACGTACCCCGTTTGCGTTATTTTCATTTTTCGAGGATCGGTGAGCGGGCGCGCGTCGAATACGAAATCGGTCGGAAAGGATGCTTCGCCAGGACGTGCGCCGAATGCACTGAATTTCGCGAAACGGCTGAAGTTGCTTGACTCTGACATTTTTTTTTTTACTTGTGTGGCTAGAGTAGAACCGAACATTTCAAGCCCTTCAGCACTGGCATCCTTGGAAGATTTTGCTAATGTACTGTGCATCGTCATAGTCCATTTTTTATGTCATCTGAATGCCTAACCAGTTATCTCTAATTGACCCTTTCATGAGCAAGCTGATTCCATAGGGACACGGAACGCTGGATGCTTCGCAACCACAGCAACCCGGTGATTAATAACATGGTTACTAGTGATAGACTTGTTGACAAAGAGAAAAGGCGACATTGACGAAAGGCGCAAATACAACCGGCGTAGTCGAATAGGTTGTCTGATATCTATTTATTTCACTGATTGTTGACGGGGATTCTCTCGCGTGGTTGTCGAGGAAGTTTCCAGAATGGTATCCGGGTTTGCCTGTTTGTCAACCTTCTTCAGCGCTTCGAATAGGGCTTGCCGTGTTATCAAAGGAGTAGACGTGTGACCTTTCAGAAAGCTAGCGATAGCCCAGGATCTGAAGCCGGCTGGCATGTCTCCATGTCGAGGTGCCTATCTAAGAAGCGCGTTTGTTCTGCTGCACTACATTTGGTTCGAGACTGCCTTCCGGAAGTGGCGCGGAAGGCTGTGTATTGTATGTGCAATTGATAGAATGTTCAGATTTTTCGCACGCGATGACCTCCGATAGGTCGCTGAAACCTCGGAGTAATCACAACATGCACGGTATCTGGACGAAGATATCAAATTTCAACAAAGGATAAACTGAGATCCGAAGACACAGAAGATAGTGGAAACTACTACAGACCAGCTTCCGCCAAGCTCCCACAGTGAGATGCCATTTTAGCTGAGCCACTTGTTTAGCGGACGTCAACAGCGTAATCGGACTTCAAGGGTTTCATTATCCACTTCCTGCCAGACGCGGAGACAGAAATAGATGCTGCATCGACTATTTGATGGCCTCTGAAACAAAAACTGACGGCCACAGCATTTTGACATGTCACGATGCAGGCTGATTGAAGGAGTAGGCCATAAAGGATGCTTCGAAGTAGTTGTTTGTGCTAACATCGAAGTTGGCCCAAACATTTAAGCATAATGGTAGTGCGAAAGATTAAATGAGGGACAGTCAGGACATCCGTTTGTCGCCGGTCTGGCTGTTGGTTTACTGGTTTTTGCTACATAATTTCCACCACGCTTAGCGGTCAAACAAAGCAATCTATGCGAGTTGAATCAACCGGCTGTGTAATGCTAGTGTTTGTACAAGTATTTATGAATAAGTAAAACGGTAATATCAAACAAGCTCTCTATAAGGTACACCAAGTCGCTCGAGCAACATGTACGCTGATATCCGCTGTTTCGCAGCACGTAGCACACTGGCTGCTCATTTCAGTCCGGCCTTCAGTAAGAGGTGGATTTAATATCACAAATTTTATTTCTCCAGTTCCACCAGATTGGGCCGCTTTCAAAACTGCATGGCGTCAATAGCGAGCAAGTTTTTACCGTGGCGCTCGATATGAACTGCAACGCGGTGCCTGTGGGCGAAGAGAGCCAAATATAGGCGACACCGGGAAGCGTCAAACTGTTTTACAAAAGGCCCTTAACTGAAACAGTGTTAATTTTACGAATTTCTTCCTCACGTCGGCGCCGACATGTAGCGTAGCGTGCTCAGGGTTCTCCGTTAGGGGGGTTAAGTTTGATGCAAAAATGAAAATGAAGCGATGGCGTGCTTCTCCCAAAGGTCTGCCATTGGTCCCCGGCTTTCCACGGTAAACGTGGCAAGTGAAAAGTTCTTTGAATGAATCAGCAGGGGTGCTTGGTCGCCGCCATTATCGTAAAAAAAAAAAGCGTATTCATAACCCTGCACATTAAAAAAAATCACGTGAAAGGTCCGACTGAGTAAAGGTATGGCGCAGAATTGGCGCTCCTCTTTAGCGTACACAGCGTCGCAGCTCAAATTGAACGCGACTGTAAGTGTAAAGCTTTTGTAACCGATTTATTACCTTATTATACTCTCTCTCTCTCTTTTTATCTTTCTTACTTTGCATTTTCGTGACGAGTCTCCGCATCGTCGTCGCCTGTTTCCTCCCACGCGAAGCAGGCCCGTCGTAGGTGTCAGACACGCGCGCCACCATTGGGAACGAGAAAGAAGTAAAGAACAAAAACCGAGAGCGGCTTTCAAGGACGTGTGGGAAACCTCCGGGGTCAACTGTTCTCGGCGCGCTCACGGTGCCCCAAAAGCGGCAAAGAAAGCGAGCGAGAAATATATAGACAATGATAAAGTGGCCTGTGCGTAGCCGTGGCGTCTCCGGGGTCTTCCAGCTGTTGTATTATGCTATATTCGCTCGTTGCGCACGACGCACTGTTGGAACGAAGAGAAAAAAAAAAGAACAGGAGAGGAGGGCACAATTTTTTTCTGAGAGGAAAGAAAGAATAGCGGACGAGGAAAGCAGCGAGGTATATTTCTCGCCGCTCCTCTTGTTGACGTGCCCGGTTACGTGTCTTCTTTTTTCCGCCAACCTTGAAAGAAAAAAACTCGTCATACGCTGCGGTGGTTTCAGCGTCCGCGTGTCCTTAAGAGGTCGTCCTTCTTCACCGGACGCGACGGCAAATTGGTCGCGAAAATTTGCATCCATATGAAACAGTTTTTACGGAGAGTGTGTATCAGTGGCTACATATACGCTAAGATAAAGAGCGTGGAAGGGGGTCAGTTGCGAGTGAGCGTGTGTCATCGCTAGTACCCGCCTCTACAAACTTCTGTGTGGTGTGCTTTCGATGGGTCGCAACTCACGTAATGGAACCCCATGTTTAATACCTTGATTTGCATTTATATAGCGATTGGAGAAAGAGCTGAAGTCTAACGACAGATGTGCTCTTCGCGATGTCTTTTAAGTACAAAAATGGACGGTACCGATGCTGCGTATCGTAGTAAACAAAGTACTTGAAGAATGCCATTGCACCGCACTGTATTACGGGACATTGGTATAGTCAGGGGGGAGGTTGCGGGTTCGACCCCCTCCCCCTCAGAAAATTATATATATACGCACACGTACAAACACTCGCACGAACATACGTGAAGAGGTGGTCGGATGCCCCTTCCCCGCTCACTGAAATAAGTTTCTGGCTACGCCGTTTTGACGGGAGATGTTTCTTGCAGAACTATCATTCAAGCCTATCGGCATTGCTACTTAGATCGCCTCAATTACTTTCAGCTCAATCTAAATCAACCTTCGTACAGGAATTGCGCAAAATTGATCATTAAGTGACTTTTAAATTTTTCGACACTTCATTCTTTTTCTTTTTTTTTTTTTTCTGCACGAGGGAGGTCGCAGTTTACGCAATTTTTTGCGGGCTCGCATGTGTTAGGCCGATCATCCGATTGTGCGAAATATTCCTTAGAGAGCACATGCTTATATTTGACATTATGGGGTGTTACTTTTTTCGATGAAGCCCGGTGTAAGTTGTTCGAGGAAAGTGCCCGTATACAATTGGAAATGCGTAGCTGCGGTGATGGCTTTGGCAAGTCGTTAGGCCACGCACTGACGGCGATGGTGTGATGCATGCGCGGCATATTTAATCACTGACACTAATTGAGAAATCGCGTTTTCTGTTTCCTCCTCTAGAGTTTTCAGCGTTGAATCTTTTTTCTTACTATACATATTTATCGTAAGTCGAAATAATTGCACAGGAATACTTACCTGTACATTCTACGTCGCTGCGACCGACATAGCTCTTCTCGTCACATAATGAGCTTTCGCAAAAGATCTTTAAACTGCCCTTTCTTTAGGCCCGGACTGCGCAACGTCTATGTTAGTAATTACGTCACGTGAAACGGGCGTGCCTTGTTTTCCGTGTTCAGCTGCGATCATTTCGCCTAGTCTCGGCACTCGCCCATCCTCGCCGAATGCGCCCACCTCTGCCATTTCGGCAGCAGAAGATGCGACGTGGCTGTGTACCTGTATCTGGACCTCTGGTTTTGAGAGAATTCTGCCCGTGTTTATGCATCTCTTCTTACCAATACAGTTGTAAAGCGCTATAGAAAGTTTCTGAGCTATAGCGCCTCTATTTGGGCTAACAGTATCTATACAACACTATTGTCCGTGTGCTTAAACATGCTATATAGCTTCGAAAAGTTAACATATGTCATCTTAGTAGTATGTTATTAGTCACTTTTTTTATTAGTCAAATATAGCGGCACGGCACTTCTCTGAGGTGTTCGATCATCAAGTGCTAACGGCAGCTAAAACATTTCATAGTTTTATTTCAACGCTCGCCTATATGTCACAGAAAAGCTGCTCAAACACATGCAGAAAAAACAAGAAAGAATGTGAAAAAAAAAAGACATAATCGGCGCCTGCAACAATAGCGCCAAATAAAATAAATAAATAAAAACAGTAGTAAGCGCTGATCCGCCACGCTCTCTGTTGCCGTTTTATAACGAGCGCGAGGTCACCATTGCGTTTTACAACGAGCGCGAGGTCATCTGAGTTTTGCATTGGGGTTTGCGGGGCGTTCCAAATCAATCAATCAATCAATCAATCAATCAATCAATCAATCAATCAATCAATCAATCAATCAATCAATCAATCGATCGATCGATCGATCGATCGATCGCAATTATTGCGATACAAGTTCATAAATTCATCGTTATTCTCAAGTTATAGCTGGACGTCTTCCTTTTGTGTTCATTTCATTCAATAAAGACAAATGCTGTGCCGTCGGTGATGAAACACGAAACAAACGACATATATTGTTGGGCTGTGGTGGCGAAATTTATTTACGAGCGTCTGACAAATGGCCAAAGACACCCTCTGTGTTCGTCAACCATCAAAGTTTCAAATTTAATTTACTTTACCCCGAGGTAGCCCACTGCCAACACTGCTGATTTTGAAGTTTAATTTCAAAATAAAACAATTTGAAGAAGCGGGCGCGCTCGCCTCAAACAGAGGGTTCAGCTACCGTGTTCATGCTGCCTCGAGGCTGCAATACTGCACTGCGCATACACACACATACGTGTACGCAGTTGCAGCACCATTCCATCTCCACTTGGGCTCGTCTTGAATATTCATACAACGGACGCCGCGGCGAGAAAGCCCTTCTCTGGCGCTCGCGGTCGATCTTTCATCGCTGCGCGAGTCACCGCGAAAATTCGCGAAGAATGGAACCTCGCAAAATTAGCCTATATATATGCGACCTCAATTTACCTCATTTTCGGGCGTCCTTGCTTCTGCAGCCGTCTCGCTTCCGGCGAAAACTTCCTTGCAGCGGCGACGGCGACAATCCGCAGTTCTCGCCACGGTGGCGTGTTATATATGGTATCGCGTAGGAAGGCAAACACGTGCATGCCTTCCTCTTTTCTTCATCACTTCGAATATGTCTGAAAGACAGGATGACACGTCCCATAGCAGCAGGGGCCCGATGTCAACATTTTGCGGCGTTAGGGAAGCAAGGTCACGAGTGAGTTTTGCTCTCCGTGAAAAGTCCAGTAAGTCGTATACTTATTTTGTCACCACCGAATTATGTTTTTCCGTCCAGGTGAATTAGGGAGGCGCATTTAGTGGTACTGCTGCTTCTCCAATCCTGCTTTTAAGTATAAGGACAACATAGTTATAGCAGTCAGAAAGAAAAACAAACAAACAAACAAATCAATAAGAGTTCGACTAAGTGAACAAAACTGACGCAAAACACACTTGAACATGAATGGAAAGCACAATTACTTCACTGGCGTAATCGGCAGCGTGCAGGAATAAGAACCAATTGAAGCGTAGAGTCGAATTAAAAAAAAATAAAAAATAAAAATGTTGCCCCTGGATACAGCTACGCAAGAATCTGAACATTGACATTCCGCCAGTATTCGCAGTAACTTTAATTCCAAACGACGTATACGTGGCCAGCAGCTCGTCGTCTGCAAATCGCTGCCAACGCTCACGGGTCTCTTTCCTCCGTTCTGCGTTATGCCGGTCTTCCTCGGGGATAAATATTAAGGAGTTTGGTCACTTGCCAAGGCCGCCGCGTATGCTTTTCCAAGTTTTTCTTTTCTTTTTGCCGGCGCTGTGCCGCTCAATGCCCTTTCAGGCTCGTCTCGTCTTTCCTTGCACTTTCTCTCCGAGAGCGGGCGCTGTACGAGGGCGCTTCTTTGCCTGAGGTCTTTTATTACGCGAGTTGCGAAACCCGCGGTATACCAAAATCGGCCATCCTCCATAGCTATCGTTTCCGGCCGTCAGCACACAACCCGCTGCGGCCAAAGATTGTCCTATATACTATACACGCAGGCCATGAATTTTTTTACGCATCAGCGTTATCATTGGGGCCGCCGCAATGGCTCTGGGAATCGGCGGAGAGATGGTGCGGTTTTATGCTGCTCGACAGTGGCTAGCCGTGAGACGGCTGATATATATATATATATATATATATATATATAGTGTGTGTGTGTGTGTGTGTGATAGATCGACGTGGTGATAACATAGAACACTCATATTTGCATTAGAAATTCTACTGCGTCTTTTTCTCGCTCCCGTGTTATTATTATTATTATTATTATTATTATTATTATTATTATTATTATTATTATTATTATTATTATTATTATTATTAGTGGTGGTAGTATTTGCGCTAACCAGCAACGAAATAAAATGTAATCTTTTCTAAAGTTTACGCGACTCCACAACTGACATCGACATTCAAACATACAGGCTGGCGATCTATGCATTCAATGCCAAGCAGCACAAGGAAATGAAAAAAAAAAGCAGAGAGAGAGAGAGAGAGAGAGATTTGCATACTTCAAGAATTTTTCCATCTCCGACCTCGTTCACTGCAACTGCTGCATGCACGCACTACACAGGCACCACTGTGCCGCTTACCTGTACCCCCCTCCCCCTCTTAATATAGCGCCTAAACTCTAAGAAAAAGAAATATAATAATAACTTGTCTGCGATGCGCGCTATAGTCCTGGCGCGGCCTCCGAAATACATGCTTACAGCCCACCACCAATTTCAGTCTTCGTGCGAACAAAGCCGCGTGTGTATTGCCTCGCGCAGCTTCTAATAGCCTAATGGTAGCGAAGTAGGCCTGTTTGCATGCCATACTTTCTTAGGGGATTGAACGCGAAGAAGCACAAGGACAAAAGAACACGCGCCGCAGTACACGGTCATTCACGTTTTCTTCATCCTGAATAAGCGTCCTGGAGTAGCGCTACTAGGTGTCTATTCTTTCGAGTGCATCGCGAGGTGTTTTGTGTACTTGGCAGCTCATTTTCTCGCGCCGTGTTCGCGCGTCGACCAACCAAGGCAGGCTATTTTTTCAGGACGCCTCTCGAGGGCTCAACAAAGCCATGCACCGTTACGATAGCCAGAGGTAAGCATTAGCTGTTTGGTGACCGAATTTACGTCATTTTCACCTAACAAAAATGTGCTTTGCCTGCGGCTGACCGATCGTTTTCACGAACAATGCTTAAAAAGGACGCTAATGTGAAACAACGAATCGATTTAGATTGATAAATTGTACAACTCCATTGTTGTTAATTTCACCATCATAGGTCTATAAGAGAGGAGAAAATCAAGATCAACGTTTTGTTTTTAGACTTCGCGCCGAAATCTTCGGGCTGACGTCACGAATTTCAAAGCGTATGTTTCGTATTTTGGCGACATTCTGTCTGCCTATCTGTCGCCCAATGAAACTTTCTGATGCTTGCTTTGTTAGGTCTGTGGCATCATCAGAAGACAATGCACTTCATTTTTACCGATTAGGAGCTACGTAGCACCTAGTAGACGCCAACAAAATCTATGGCATCACGCCTTTTTGTGCGGGAACTTCAAGGTGGCGTCTCCACTCGTACTTTCTTTTTGCTCGTTTTCTCGCTAACCAAGATAGAGAGAGAGAGAAATAATAAAGGAAAGGCAGGGAGGTTGTCTAGACTACGTCCGGTTTGCTACCCTACACATGGGGAGGGGAATAAACCAAGCGTCTTATCGCGGCAAGCGTGATGATTTTGGTATTGTGAAAGAGTAATTTACTAATACGAGAAAACTTCTTTTTCTCTTTAGTCCCTTTTAAAGGAGCGATGTAGCTTACGCTTGCTCTTCGTGACTTTGCCTGTTGATTACGGCGGTTGTGTAGCTTCTCGTACGCTGCACGGTTTTGTGTGAGACTGGGTATGAACCAGAATCTTGTTTCTCCCAACTATACAGAGTCGCCATGTGTCGGGACCATATGGCTGTTATACTAATAATCCTCGAACCTTGGGCCCCCGTTTCTTTTCCCCATCCTCCGCCTTTCCTTTCTTTTTTTCTTTTTTCGCGTACGCACCAAAAGAGTGTTGTACAGTGTTGCTGCAGCTTCGCGAAGGACGCGTCGTTTAGCGGCCGCAGCGAGTTACGCATAATGGTTTGACAAGACGGAAGGCTCTGCTGCTTAGCCACGCGTAAACGGTAGCGTGCTCGTTGTTTCCTCGTGTTTCCTGGCCGGACTACTCAGTCTAGCGTCGAGCGAGAATTCTGACAAAAAAAAAGAAGAAAACGAAAAAATTCTGAACGACAAAGCGGCATGGTTTTGTTTTCATTTCTCGCGCCACTCGAGCCACATCTTCAAATTTTAATTCAGGAAAGTCGTCAAAACCAAAACTTCTGAGCATGAACAGACAAAAAGAAATTTTGTTTAACAAAATTCGTTGCTGGTTTAGTTTGTTCATTCTTAAAAACAAATACTGGGTAGCACAGCTATGACGCAGTACAGAAAAAAAAAAAAAACACGGACCCACAGGACGAGAGCTAGGTTTAGTTGCGAGTATAGTGCGCTAAAGCTTCGCTATTCAGTATTTAATTCGTAGTCGTGTTTTTGTTGCTGTGTTGCATAGCTACAGGTGGATCCAGAGTATAGCTGTATATTAACGGCAGATTTGCAAGAACACGGCCAGAGTGATACAAGGGTGTGATGTTTTTGCATTGTTTCACGATTGCGGCAGTAAATTAAATGTTGAACATGCATTCTCAGTTAGTTCAATGAGATGACTACAGCTGTACTGAAACACACCTATTACACATGCACACTCCGTGCCCCATTGGGCTGTCGTACAGCATTTTCTATGCGTGTGTCGATGTTGCAGGTATATACCTATGCGAAGATATATGTCGCGTTACGACATAGTTCTCGTGCGTAAGCACTGCTGTCGTGAAATTAGCTGTACGCAGTGCTGCGCATAAAGCAGGTACGCACTGGAGAACGCGTTATTTTCCCCTGTTTCATTTCATTTCTTTTTCTTTTGTTTTTCATTCATGGCAGGATGAAAGAAATGCAGCGGGTCTCTCTGTCAACGTGGTATGCAAATGAGCAACACTGCGAGAGTTATCTAAATGATCTCACGCGGCACTGTGAGAACTATCAAGCTTGTTTGAGCTGCGTGGAAATAAGGTCGACGCGTACAAAAGGGACACGAAGTTCAGTGTCGGTTCAGCGGACAACAACCAGCGATAACGATACGACAATCGGCGCTCTTGTGAGTCACAAATCACACCGTGTAATACAAACTTGATCAGTCTGTTTCTCGAATTCAGATACCTTCTCGCGAGTCAGTAGAGTGATAGCTAATTAATTACCGAACGATGGCGCTAGGCTAATAACCCTACAGGGCTGATGTACTTGCTGTACGCCTAACGGAAGTTCAGTGAATTCAGCTACAAGTAAAGTATAGTTACTTGTTGGGCAGATTCGCTTACGCATCGTCAGTTACTTCCTTTTGAACGAAATAGCGCGTTTCCATTTTCGAATGACTTTCGGTGCTTTTCACTAAAACTTCTATTTCGACGGCACATATATGGTAGGCGCCTTGTTTTTTTTTTTTTTATTGAAAGAGGCGTTCAGTTTACGAGAGGGCTTTCACAGAAAAGAGGCTGCTTCCTCGCTTGAATGCCTCAGATGATGATCTCTTGAAAATCCACCGAACCTTTTGCACTGCTCAAAGCAAACAGGTATTCCGATCGGCACCAGACGCGTGCTCAAACTGTTGAACACCTGAAAGGGTGAACCTTTAACATTGAGCGTTTACGACGCCGTTATTGAACGCAATGGGCAGTCTTGCTGCTCTCGTCCTTTATTGTTTACTCAATTTGAGACAGGTGCAATATTCGTGTCGTCGAATCGTATGCCATTTATAAATGGCCCATTCTTTCATACATATCATAAACCTGCTCGCTGTGTCACTGTCACGTCACCCGCCGCTGTTGTCTAGTGGTGAAGGTGCTCGAATGCTGACTCGGAAGATCGCGGGATCGAATCCCGACCACGGCAGCCACATTTCGATGGATGCGAAATGCTAGAGGCCCGTGTACTTGGATTTAGGTGCGCGTTAAAGAACCTCAGGTGGTCGAAATTTCCGGAGTCCTCCACTGCGGCGTCCCTCATAATCATATCGTGGTTTTGGGACGTTAAACCCCGACAATTATTGTGACTGTCACGTCGTGCCACAGCGGTGAATGAACCACAGTACAGTCACGCCGGGGCCTTCGAACCGTTGCATCACCTGTCGCGCGCGGCTGGACAAGTAGGCACCACCCATTGTTGGCAGTTCATTGTTTTTTGATAGCGGTGCACCTACTTCCGATAGCTCCCTGAAACTGTTGCCAGAAGATAGCCATGTATGAATGCAGGGTTTCACAACCGGCGCGGTTAAAGACCTCTCGCGGCGCTCTCGATCACGGCGTATTGACTTCCAGCCTTTTCTGTACACAGTCAGAATGCTGCGGCACGCGTTGTGTTCTAGAAGACATGTCATCGCAGCACTGTATTCGTGGATGATGTGGTTCAGCGTATTGAGCTCACTATTGTGGTTTGCAGTTGGCAGTCTCTATAGGTTCTGCATTCGTGGCGCAGTTGTGGCGAGGTTAAGATAACAGGGCTGCTCCTGCTGGGCGACGTCGTTCAGATTGAAAGTCACGAAGTTCGAGACACCGCTTCCTGTGGAGAGAACCGCTTCCTCGTGCCTGCCGTCGCTTCCTTCCTGGAACGTACACACGCAGCCGCTTATTTCAATCTCAGCACAGGGCCTTCAGCATCGGCAGTCGTACAAGAAGGGCCGGGTGCGCAGGGCGTGCAGCGTAATCGCGACCTAATTATACGGCGACGGCGGCGACGGAAAAGGGCCCCGCTTTTCCTGCGATGGGAATCGGCTGGCCTTTCTAGGCTACAGTTGCGCTTGGTGGCTCACTCCGTGCGCCCAACGCAATATGTGAAAGTGGTCTGTTGAGCAGCGAGCCAGTTGGGACTGAGGCGGACACTGTCGTTACCGTGGGAGCAGCGGCCTGTAATAAGACTGCACAAATGTCACTGCGCGAGTGAGACTAATTCAAAGTCCGCGACACGCAACGCCGAGGAGCTTTAGTCCCGTTCAGCGGAACCTGCTCCCTGAACGCACGCCGCTTCGCTCTAGGTCGCGAATGCGTATTCTGAATGTTTCAGCTGTAGTACCACTGCGTGTACATTTTGCGAGGGCTTTACACTGTGCAGGTTAGGTCATCGTCTTTTTACGACACAAGCACGTCATCTGCATAATGAAGAGCTCCCAAAAACCTGGTTGATGAGAATTACGTCTTTGAAAGTATAGGCGTGGGTGTTTGTTTTTAAAGTTTTGATTGACACGCTACTACAAGTGAGCTGTCAATGTTTGCATTGATGATATACACTTATCATATATAGATACTGTACACTGACATGGATGTTGCGGATGAGGCTTCAGCTGTACACACCGTCTCAATTGGTATTACGTGAAAACTAAAGGGTCGTTATTTGAGTTGTTGAATGCCAAGAACACTCTCTCTGATTAATCACTCGTATAATGTTATAAAATATTCGGCGATCTTCGTTGCGCCGAGGCGATGTTACAGTGACGGCGCACCCTTCCTGTTGGTGCGGGGAGGAAGATGCAGAAGGACGGGCGAACGGGAATCGCGATCCTCGACTCGTCCGAAATGCATTCTATGTCAACGGCCGCGATGGCGAGCTCGCATTCTTGTGTTGCTGTCGGCGATACCGACAAGGCGCCAACAAGAAAGGCGTCCTAGAAGATAAGATTGACTCAGACTGCTTGGAAGTACTCGCATTCCGCTCCTCTTACGGCGTTCCTTTCGTGTCTCCTCGCTTATCTTGCTACGGCGACTGCCCTGCTGTTCCCTTTTGACAGTTCCAACCGTGCAACAATTCTTCGCGTGAGTTGCAGCGAGACACGCGGACGATTTCAGGCTTTCAGTCTCGGTGTCATTTCTAGTACATATATGATTGATTGATTGAGTGAGTGAGTGATTGATTGATTGATTGGTTGATTGATAGTTTACATGACTGTTTACAAGAATGCGGGAAGTTTGCACTAAGTCGCGCAAAGCTTGGCACAGTGAAGCACGGGCCCGTCTCCGCTCGTACTCTCCGTCAAACGACACGTCCAGCTTCGAGATGCGCGGCTTCCCCCTCGGAGTGCGCATTTTCTTAAGACGCCCCATGACTGTCTCGGCACGATAGGGCGCAGCCAGGCTACGCACTGTAGAGCGGAGGTTGCGCGCGATGTTTCCGTCGGTGGGCGTGTTTTAGCTACTGCGCATGCGTGGCTTGGCCAGGTATTGCGGTGTCTGGTCGTATTTCTCTCTTATTCTTTCTGTGCTACGCTTTACTCTCTCCCCTCCTCCTTTCCCTCTTCACCATCACATCTCTCCTCCTCACCCTCACATACCTTTCCCCACCCCCTTGCTACTCTATACTATACAAGGCTATGCTATGCTCTGCTAGCGTGCCTGGATAGCCGATTTGTTAGGACGCTCACCTTCGGACCGACGGTACGCGGGTTCGAATCCCGCCTCGTGAAGAATTTTTTTTTCTGCAAGAATTTCTCTTTCCCTTTCTTTCTGTATATTTCTCTCTCTCTCTCTCTCTCTCTCTCTCTGTGCTCGTTCTCTCACCCATCAGGGTTCTTACAGGCCACGCCGGAGTGGTGAGTGGTGGGATTTGCCCAAATTCTGTGGCACACACCCGTTCATAGTATATATATATTTTTCGGAGCAGGAATGTTTTCATGCCGTGCTTAACAGCTTCGCTGCTAAAAAGGATGCTCTAGGTAGTGGTGGTTTTGTGGAATGAATGGCTGGGGGAGGGCGAAGACAGGTAACAGCAGGACGAACAGGTCCTCCCGCAGACCGCAGACATACTGCCCGAGTGTTGCCTCGATGATAGCGGAAAGCCATGCACCCACTGTCAAGCTGACGCCACACATTTATCCTCTCTGAACCGTAATGTTACGTTTCTATTCAGTGAGGCTATGCATTCAAATTGAGTCTACGACCAGCGAGGAGCGATTCTCATCGCATGCAGGGCCTTGTAAAAGTAACTACGAGATCAGGATGAGATTAGCCAGTCCTTGCTTTCTGGTACATAGTTTCAGGTCAATGGATTGGGGTTAGGGAGATATCAACGATGAAAGAGTGGAAGCGGGCCTCGAACGGCTTATGTGACGTTATGGTTTCAGCACGATAGCGCAGCTTTATCGTAAGGGTGTTATTCACCAGACTGCTCGCACCGTGGTGACGCAGTAATATTATGTATGAGAGAAGACAAAGATCATGTAGGTAGTGCTAGTATAGAGGTGAATGTAATCCAATGTGCGGAACGAAATGTTTGTTTTAATAGAGAACTGAAAAGGGGAGCAGGAGGAACAAATGCCATTCAGTTTTTTACGGCCACTTGTGAAGATGCGGATAACCTATCTTTTTTCTTTTTTCGCTGTCGGCTGCAGTCACTGCGTTGGTGGAAGGGGCAGTTTTATAGCGCATTCCAGACGTGAATTCCTGAAAGTGTACCGAGCATTCCCCATAGTATTTCCGGTGAATAGAAGGGCCTACCTTTTGAATGTGCGGAATTCGCGCCGATTCAATCGATACGATGGATGACACTTCGACGTGCCATTGACTGTTCCAACCGCTGTTGACGTGAAAGCGTGATAAAGCTACGGAGCTGAGTTGGATTACAAAAGCAGGCGGCAATGTAGTCTGTATATCGTGGCTTATCAGTTCGGGCACTTCACATGCCGCACCCAACTGTACGTCTATCCATCGTGTGACGTTCATATACAAATATCCGTATTTTTCTTTCCACTTCTTTATTTTTCTCTGTGGGAGATTACTTGTCGTACTTACGCTCTCGGGCGCTGTCTGCGAAAACATGGGTCCAGATTTTATCGATCTTTCAAGGATCGCCGTGTAGTGTGGACTGTTGCGACAACGAATAACGTTCCCATTGCAGATCGCTCTAATTGAAGCACCGCTGGGCCCCAATCACTTCATTGCATGTGCGCGTCGATATTCGAGGTACTGTGCAACGAAGTAAACGCAGTTTAAATAAAAAAAAATGGAGGGGGGCAGTAAGAGCACTTCGTTTTGCTTAAATATTTTCGTTTTACATAGCGCCACAGTGCCTCGAATAGTTGTGCACCAACTCGCCCAACACTGCTAAGCGTGTGCTGAACTTACTTAAAAGATATTTTCTCATCAGTGAACGCTTAAGGGACCGCACTGACGTCGTGTGGCGACGCGTGACTCAGGCTCACTCTGCTAACAAACAAATTTCATTCAGACGTTTGTAAACGCGAGAGTTGAAGAGGAAGCACAGGACCTATGATGTTGCTGGTAACCGCATAGCGCGTACATCACCTGTCCTACCCGCCTCTTCCAGAGGCGCAATATACCGATACAGCCTATAACTTTGTTCTTGTCTGTACAGTGTGTCTGTGCTCTGGGCTCCGATTTTTCCACGGCGGAGCGTATTGCCGTTTCTTCTCGCATCATACTTCTCTACGGTTGTGAAGGGGACGAAGTATGCATTCCCCAGAATTCACCTGAGGAACGCAGCTTGTTCGCCTGTGTCACCCCGTTTTCTTTGTTTTTCATTCTTCGTTATCAACCAACAGAAAATAAGATCTTTCTTTCAAACTGATAAATGGGGTTAACTTAAAGCGATGCCAAATATGCCGTGTTCTACGCTAAAGCGAATATATTGCTCGCTGTTTTAAGCACGCGAACTCCTCTATGCCGGCACTTCACGCTCTTGTACGCATGCTCATATGATGCGAATAATGTATCCTGTATAATCGGCAACGGGCAAAAATAAGAGATAAGGTGGGCTAGTTGGTTACAGGTATATACATACCCTTCTTTTTCTTTTAAATGTGAAGCATTTCTTAGCGAACCTTTGGCACTTTGAGCGTTTCTATCTATCTATCTATCTATCTATCTATCTATCTATCTATCTATCTATCTATCTATCTATCTATCTATCTATCTATCTATCTATCTATCCGCCTACGTCTGGGTGCTCTCATGATCGCGTCCTTAACTTGGTGTAGAACAAAATTGGCATGGTATAGTAAGAGGATTTGACGATTATGACTGTCGGGTCATGACATGAATAACGCCAAAATCCTGTGGCGTACGTCGTCAAACCCATTACTGCAGACACGTGTGGCACATACCCGTTTACCACGGGCCACGGTGTATGGGTATGCGACACAGGTGATTGACAGTTTATATCGACCCAGGAACGGCGAGAACAGACATTGCTAACTTAAATGCGAGAGCGTTAAGAAAAACTGACATCGGCAGCGTTGAGCCGACGAATGGAAAGAATGAAAATTTGGATCCCAGCAGGAATCGAACCCAAGCATTCTTCGTGGAAATCAAGTATTATACCACAGAGCCACGCCAGGTCTATAAACCGGTTTGTAAAAACAGCCTGTGCGGACGTAACGTCGATGCAACGTCAGTTGTGGTTATGGTGCTGGCTATCTAATTTTGCAAGAAAGCAATAAACGCTACATGATACTCCTTTGATATGTACTCCTACGATACAGGCGTCATATCAGAATAGCGTCTGTGGTTCCAGTGTTGCCTCCGGTTTTATAGCAGTCTAGTAAACATTACATTTGTATTCCTATGATTCCGCAAGCTATATTGAAGCATTTATCGACCCCTGAGGAATACATTAACGAAAGTTATGTATGATATTCACATCATCGCACCGTAAAGTGCACTTAGTCCGCCAGAACGACGTAGTGTCCTCTTCATTTCTTACGAAGCTGGGCGATCGCTTCATGCTGACCGAGGATGATGCCAGATTAACTGACAGCGGCTTTGTAGACTAGGCTACGTAGGCTACATACGCCGAGGTAGTCTACGAATATGACAAGCGCCACCCACTGATGTTGGTCTACGTAGCAGTATCCAGGCCTTCCAGTTTCGACGGCCTATACCTCACCAACGCGAAGGGTGACTTCATGTTCTTGACATGTAGCCGGCTCTATAGACAGACAATTTGTCGACGAAATGACCGAGGTATCCACGATTTCCAACAGCTGTACTCATACTTCACTACACATGGACCCCTCGTCACCGCGATCACGACCGGAGCCAATAACAAGTCATGACCAAGGTGAAGAGGTTCTTGACCTTGTTCAAGAACTGTCAAGAACCTCTTCCACACATGCACACGGGTTCGTGAAACGTGCGTGCGTTCTCCATGATAAGGGACAAGTATAAGCACTACATATCAGCTTACCGCTTCTGGTGTTGGTAATACCCACGTCGCCGTTGGCAGCGTTACTTAACTGTCAACAACTGGCTACATAACACATATGCAGCTCTTCAACATATATGTGTGCATATAAAATTTATACAAATCTTTAGCGTGATTTGGTAACGTTTCGCTCAGTAAAAACATTACGCGACAATCACCTTCCCGCCGCATGCTTCGCAAAACATCGACTCTCATGGTACGTGTGATCTGCCGATTTTTTTTCTTTTTTTTTTCTTGTACGGCGCTGAAACATACGGGACATAACGAGATACGCAAAACAAACGCGCTACTTCTAACTTTGAAGTTGACGTTGTCAGCTGAAGTTCTGTGTATCTCGCTACGTTCCGTTTATTTTCGCGCCGTAAAAAGATAGTGTTCCATAACATAAATACGTATAGCGTAACATCAGTTTTGTGGTTGTTTTTCGGCGTTGTTAGGCAATATTGTGGGAGTAACAGGCAGAGGAGCTGCGTGGGAACCTTACACGAGGGCCTCGAGCGTCTCCACAGGCGCACTGCCGCGAACACACGCAACTCGCGCCTCCGATGACATCACCGCGGCTGGTGCACCAGTTTTGGCGGCGTCTCTCCTGACTTCCCTGCACGAGAGGCTTCTTCTCTCAGTCTGCCGCTGCCGCTATATTTAGTCAGCCATGGTCCGGCGAGCTTGGAGCGAGTCCCGCGCGCCGCTTATAACCGTACCCGCTTTCCGTTGCTGCCGCCGCTGTTGCTGCAGCCGTCCTGCGTCTTCGCCTTGGCTTGGGTCTTGGAACGTCTCACCGAGGATTGCCTGATGGGCGGGGCCACGCGCGGCGTCCCTTCAGCGCGGTTGACAGCCGTCAGTTGTCGCCTGACGACGGTCCTTGCCTGGTCGCGAGAGAGAGAGAGAGAGAAGCGTCTTTATTATTGTTTGAAAGGAAAAGGAGAGAGTGGGAGGAACCCCTAGTCCAGGGAAAACCACGATATGATTATGAGGGACGCCGTTCTGGAGGGCTCCGGAAATTTCGACCCTTGGCTCTTTAACGTGCACCTAAGTCTAAATACACGGGCCTCAAGCATTTTCGCCTCCACTGAAAATGCGGCCGCGGCTACCGGGATTTCATCTCGCTACCTTCGGGTCAGCTGTCTAGCGCCACAACTCACTAGACCACAGAGGCGGGTAAAGGGTCCCTAGAATGACTCGATCGACGAGTTGGGCCCGCTGTATCATGGCTCGGAGGACCTCGGGAGGTCAGTCGCGGAGAGCATCGTCCCACAGCTCCTCATTACATAAAGGATAAATAAAAACTGGTGAGGGAGGCAAGGTGTTTGCAGTGCATTCTATCGTGACATGGAAGATCGTGGACGAGTTTCCGCAGCCCGGGCAACAGCCTTCATAACAGTGCGGGTAGAATTTATTTAGAGATACAAGATTTAAAAAAAAAATGTGTTGGTCTGTAACTGGCGTAACGTTACTGCCTCATCTCGCGAGTAAGGTGGCGGTGGCGCGCTGTGAGTGCGACGGACGTGAGAAGCTCCCTGCGAAGCACCCCATCCCCACGTGACCTGACGTCACTGTTTGGCTAGTCCGCTGAGCGTACGTACTTATAACAATACAAAAATAAAACTCGATCTCTGTTCTCGAAATTCTGCGTTGCAACAGGGGCGTTTGCGAGGCAAAATATAGCCGCTCGCTGTGCCAGTGTTGCTGCTACCTTGACGTTGGCAGCAGGGTTTTGCGTGTTTCGTTGATTTGAGCACTTGCCGCTGAAGCTCTATGTGGCTTGGCACGAACATAGTAGGACAGAAAATTAGTTACGCTTCACACGGGGTCATCCTTCGTACATACGCATATCTCTTCCAAGATATTACCGAAGCTAATGTGTTTTCCTTAACTTTCCGTTCTTTTTCATGCTTTTAGAATTTTTTTTCACGTGGGCTACGTGTCACCTGATCGGAAAAGAAAGTGAAGGGTGCAGACAGGGGAAGCAGACAGCACAAATGGTTTTGTGTCCGTGTCTGCACGCCATATTTCCTTCTACAACTGTTGTCGCGTATCAACTATAGCGTAACTTTTTGTCGTACTGCGTGTCAGCTGTTTCATTCCAGCCACACAATATGTCGGGTGGCGGCAGAAAAGTTATGTTAGAGTCTACTAGAACCTAGCTGTATGTGCATTTCTTCTTTGTACATCACCCTGGCGCGCTTGCCTTCTCTTGGAATCCTGTTTGTTACTCTGGATGATCAGCGGTTATCTTGGCTTCTCGCTACATTCCCTGCCCAAACCCATTTCTTCTAGGCATAATGGTACGTAAGGTCAAGGCTTGCGTAATAGCATTCTGAAGTACTTAACGCGTGAAACGACCTCAATAAAAGTCTTTTAATTTGAAGCAAAGTGTAACAGTATCATTAAAACGATTAGACTTCCTGAACGACATTATTGTTTCCAACCGCTGTGTCGTCATCCACGAAGACAAAACAGTCGCCCCGCGCACGTCGGCCCCCAAGTGGTACAAGTTTGCGGCAACTTCCGTAAACTTGCTCAAAACGCTGGTTGGTGCAGTCCAACTGCGCAATCGCTTATCCATTGCAGAAAGTCGGTTTTCGCAGCGCAGCGAAACAACATATTATTTTTCGCACGAATGTCGCAGACAGGTTTCACCTACAGCTAAAGTTTCGTTGAGCCCCTCGCGTATCCTTTAATCAAGCGTCACTTTTCTCTACAGTGGGAAATGAGCCTAATTTGCATGACGACCTCCGCCCTTCGCTTTTAATTAAAGTCCCTCCCACGAAGCTCCAGACTTCAAGGGCGTACCGTCTCTTCGATTCTTCTCTTTCGAGATCGCTTTCGAACTCCTCGCCGTCTAGACACCAATAAATGTGCGCAGAAATAAAGCAATTAGCGAGAAGTTCACGCAAACGAGAATGATTTTAATCTAACGGTGGCGAAGAGGGCTGCGGCACTTGAATACGGCACTCGTCTTCCGGCACCGTGTACAATTGAGTGGCCGCTCGCAGCCAGCTGAGCCCTGTTTGCGAACCCCTGCTCAAGAATGAACATTTGAACGAGAGTGTAAATAACACGTGAGACAGGAGTCGAACGAACAGCTTTGTGCTGCCGCTTACTTTATTTGGAGAACCTCGTGCGTCGGCGCGCCAAAGAAACCGAGGCTGCCTGGAACGCAGCGGCGACATTTGAATCTCTCTGTTCGTGCACTTTGCATCTCATTCTAAATCGGGAGCTGAGGAAGCGCCGCTGCCGGTGGTTCCCAGGAGACAAGAGACGTTCGGCTGCGGCGTTGGACAAAGGCGCGACACGCCAAGGATGGGCGGCGCGCGGTGCGTGTCGCGAGATGGCGGGAACCGATTGAAGCGCGTAAACTGCGATCGCGTGCGGCGGGAAACAGGAAAGCATTGCGAGAGGAGGAAGTTGCTTAGCGAGTCTGCGCGCTCACACGATTGCGACGCAGCGATGGCGCAGAACGGAGCTGAACGAAGCTGCCAGGTGGTCTTGTCGGTGAAGCAGCGCCATCGAGCGTAACGCGGTATACAGGGTAGTGGAGAGAGGCTTGATGAGGGAGGCTTCTTACTGCGGGGCTGTTATGCATTTCGTTATGCCGTCACGCGTTCGCATAAACTATCATCATCATGAATGGCTTCTACCTTACTAGCGCGTGCTACGCAATAGAACGGCCGGCTATCAGTAAATAGCTCTCTGTCTCATCACAATCTTGCAGAACAGATTCAACTATGTAGAATGTTGGTTTCTTTAATTCCCTTTCGCGTCATCACGTTTGTCGTCCTAAACAGGCGTGGGACGCAAGCTAGCAGCATATGTCGACGCCACTTTTCTGGCGGGTATTGCTCAAAGCAGTATACGCACATTGCACAAAGCGGTATGCCATAGCATGATTAGAAGCGGACGTTTGTGTGTGTACGCCTCATTATACACATAAGGGCTTTGCTTGAATAATGATGTTTTTTGTTTCGTTTCTGGTAACTTCAGCTGTTAACGCTAACACATCTGAAAACGGTAGCTCCAGCCCTTCGCTATACGTGGTATCTTTTACGACAGCTTTAGTTAATATTATCTGCTTCCCTTCTACTTCACTGTTCATGTTAACTTTGCTTCCGTTAAATGCATTTATTGCTCTAGTGATGCACACATACTCTGTGTAGGCTGCTGACGCATATATATGTCTACGATACTCCAGTGTCTGCAGGAGTATTCTTCACTGGGCTGGTTGGTACTTGATTAAGACGGCAACAAACAGACACGGGACGGTGAAAGAACGACAGACAGGGCGCTGATCTAACAACCATTGGTTTATTGCTGGGAAATGCAATATATACAGAAGCTTTGCGCAGAAGACCACCAGAAACACAGTATCTGTGCAGAGAAAGAAAAGAAGTCATCAGGTTACATGCATCGGCAAAACAGGCTGTCACGTTTTTAACAAGTAACTGATTTCACAATTATGCAGGGAAATCGGGGGCACACTAACGCAAGCGTTTCCGTGTGTATGAATGTGGTGAGCCTCGCTTATCTCACGTGCTCTTTGCTCTCTATGTTTCCAAAACGGTGCACTGCTCAAGAATAGGCTGACAACCACATGCTTAGCATCGCCGAGCTAAGTGACCACTTATCAGAGCAGGGTGTACTTGTGTAACTTTTAGCGACGGCCGACAAAGGACGGATTAAAATAGTATAGTATTTGCCTACAAATATAAAGATCTTAAAACAAGTAACACACTACGAGGTGAAAAAGAGACAAAGCACCCCTGGCAGCTAACGAAGGGCCCAGTGAGACTTCTCTCAAAAGCCGCGACGACGACGAGGCTTCCAAGCAGCGAACGTCTTTGGACCAGCTCGTCTCGGCTTAGTGGGCGCGAGACAATGCACGCCTCTCTAACCGGTCTCGCACTCCGCCTCTCCGTCCACCTGGCTGCGCGTGACGTTCAACGGCACCGACGGGGCCGTTGTCTTACAGGAGCACGTTGCGGCTTTAGGATAAACAGGCGGGCAGAAAGAGGGCGAGAAGGAGCGAGCACTCGACCGCAGTCGCTGCGCCGCGCGCTAATGACTCCGACGAGACTCGGCGTCTCACTTAGCGCGGAAGACAAAAGGGGATGAGTTCGCAGAGCGGCGTGCGCGGTGGCGTCGAGTGTTCCCCTGCGGTCCACGTGCTGACGTGCAGGTGACATAAGGATGACGCGACACCTTCGGCAGGGGAGTTGCACGGCGGGCGTTCGCTTCGCCGTATGGTGATCTGTCTTAGTGACACCCTCGAGGGGAACGTACGTCACTATACTGTCGCCGCCTTGACGGCGCAACTGAACCCGGCCAACTGGGCATTGTTTGTTTTTGTGAGCAAACAAACAAGCAAGCAAACAAACAAACAAACAAAGTATAAAGCCAAAGTATAAAGCAATGCACTGAGCGAAAACTTCGAGCATCCAGCGTTTCTAAATTAGATATCTCTGTCATTTTATTAGCTTCATTTTACGCGTGAGGTGTTCTTTGTTTTGAATAGCGTACTCGCAAGGACATGACTGCGGAGCACAAAATTCTCGGCCATATGCTTTCTTGATCAACATTTTTGACAGCGTACGTCAAAGTAATGTGCTAACCAGCGTTGATGGTTTCTTATTGCAGGCACTGTCTACTTGTCAAAACAAACTTGTTCGATGTATGCGTCAAACGGCACCGCCGCCTCAAACGATTTCGAACGCATTCAGGTGGACGAAGGGGGAGGGGGTGTAAGCCGTTACAAAAAATATTGGGCAATTTAAGGTCCATTTTTTTGTGAACATTTTTTTCCTTCGATTATTAGTATAATACTTCCCGTGTAGTTCCTGACTAGGGCGATGACGGCGGCGCGGAGGCGGACCATTGAGAGAACTAAACGGGTGGAAAAACGCAAATTCACGTTAACGTCCGCCGTTCCTCTTTTAAAAATTTAGAGACCACACACGTTTGGCCATGTTGGTATTGCATTTCAGCACCTATGGCGCACAACAAGACAAGGACCGAGTGACAACCGAAGAAGACCTGTCTTCTTCGGTTGTCACTCTGTCCTTGTCTTGCGTTGTGCTCTAGGTGCTGAAATGCAATACAGAGGCTTAGCTGGGATGTAGATACGGAAGCGAATGAGTAAAAGGTGTTTCGTCCCGCCGTATGTGCGCGTCTCCCACCTCTCCCTTCCACCATGACACGGTAATCATTGAAGTTAGAGCTTGTTTAATTTCACTCAAGCCACGGGCATGTGCTGTTGACCATATGTATCAGTGACGCCTACTACCCACGAAGCACGAAGCTCAATGAGGCCTATGCGCATTGGGCGCGCTCATACCCAGTCTGACACTTGGCCTAACAGCTTTCTTCCACATCCGGGGCCGCAATATTGTATTTGACCCTCCGGTTTGAGCCTAATGAATGCCGGTACTTTGTTACAAGGGATAGCTGCACGACGCAAACACCACCCTCTGCTCCTGTCACGGTCAGCTCGATGCACTTATCCACGACCGTACGAAAGGCCACGCTGGAAGGCCGCACGTGCGCAGACCGGATGCCCCGCGAGTTCAGCGCGCTCGACCTGCTGCTCCTTGGCACTCATCAATTCAACTCCTTTGGCCGGACCTATTCCTGGCGCCTGCACTCCGCGGCTGACTCCTTTGCATTCGCCCGTCCTCGGGCTTTCGCCGTGAACCGTGGCTCCTTGACGCATCGGCGCGTGGGCATTCCTGCGTTTCCACGCGGCTCTTGCATAACAGGACGCATTAGCACTGGCGCGCATTTAGCCCTCGCTGTCAGTCTCACAGCAGTCGCTGTTCACCTCGCTGTGACAGCTCTTCTGTAAGCGTGCGCGCACTTGCATGCTCTCTTCATTTCATTTCATTTTTATTTAATTAAATACCCATGAGGGGGTATTACATAAGGGATGGGTTAATATACAACGAATAAGGTTGTCACAATGAGCTACATTTGATATGCTATCCATGAAGCCTGTTGGGTAGGTGATTGTGGCGACATCGTGGGAAAGACCGTTCCAGTCTTTTGGCGCTCTGGGAGAAAGAAACAAACAAACAGAATGTTCAGTTAAACATGGGTTGCTGTGGACATACTGAAGTGGAGTAACCGACCCCCGCCATCTCTTTATGTTGCGAAGCAGACCTGTACGCGCGTCAGTTCACGATGGCATTCTGAACTGTTTATCGTAACGGACCCTTAAGCGTTGCATTTGTGTCGCGTGCACCTTAAGGCGCCCGGTCCACATGTAAATGTGAAAGAAATCCTTGCTTAATGGCTGCATTGGGATGCGCGACTGCGTGACTGATTTCTTGTTTGTTTGTTTTGATGGCGGAGGAATGTTTGAAATGTGTTTATAGTTTTGTAGTTTACTGTCTAATGGTGTACGAACACTGAGTGATGCGAGATATAGAATATAAGAGAAAAATTTTAATGTGCGCGTTTTAATGCCGGCACTCGGACTAGGCTATATAGAGCCTAACGCGTTTAGCTATTGAAGATTGCAAGTCCGTCACGTATGTAGTGCCAGAAAGCGCGCTTTTTAAATGAGCTGGTGCCAAATGCAAGAGAGAGGCACGCAACACATATATGTTTAATCAGTACGTATACCGGGAATTGTATAATTATGTTAACTTTATCGTAAGTCTTTAGTATCATATAATAAACAACTCGAAATATGGAATTAGGCGATTATGTTCTTGCTGAGCATACTCCTTCCGTGCCGAATACAGCTGCCGCGTCTCTGGCTTTCTTTTTCTTGTGATGTTGCGTTGTACGAGGAGAGCAGGTGAGTCAAGCTTAAGCATATATATATATATATATATATATATATATATATATAATCGCAGGAGTTTTCACGGGATTTGTCGACGCGACACTGTCGCGATTCTCGTGTTATTGATTGACTGTTCGTACCTAGACGTACGCTCACCAGATATCTTTGAAAAAATGAGAAACAGATGGGTAGATTGTCCCGTGACCTACATGAAGCTGTAGAAACAAGATGACATGCCAGAATGGGCAAAACACGGCGTAAAGGATTTGGAGGAATTAAGGCTACCAAGTCTAAAACGAACGGCTAGCTTTAGCGTGACCCGCATGACTGTTTGGGCAAGAATCAAAAGCGATGAAGAACAGGAAAAATGTTATCCCCCCTCAATGTGAGCCGACACATTAAGTGGTCTGAAAACAAAACAGAAAAACGTTTTTTCCAAATTACCGCAACTTTTCCCCTTCTAAATCCTCGGCTATTCTTGTTTTGTATGAGTGACTTGGTATTTTCTGCGTCCCAAAAGTCACTGAGTGTGCATCACGCTAGCCTAGTGGAAAGTATCAAGAAATATTTTCGGCCATCAAGAAGACGACGCGCTTGCCTCATAACCTTGACGACTGTTGGTAAAAAGGTTTGTGCAAACAGAAATGCACTGTTGTTGGTTCGTGCTGCTCAAGGGTTCTGAGGTCGGCTAGTTGGTTCATGAACATTGTGGCAAAACAGCGCGGACAACGGGACGAAGGACATACAGGACACAGCGCTGTGTCCTGTATGTTCTTCGTCCCGTTGTTTGCGCTGTTTTGCCGCAATGTTCATTCTGTTCGTCCGTACGTCGCTTACGAGGGCAAAACCACGTACCGGTCGTGTTTGTATAAAAGCAGAATTTACTGGAATGGTGTGGTATAAAAGACGACGACGAATCAACCAAGAAGACACCACATGGAATTGTTCAGCTTTAACTTTTATGCTTCAAAAACGATGCATCAACAATAAGTTTGTTTATGTAAGGCCTGTCGCCGCAGAAACACGGAAGGCTGTCACCGGCTGCCGTAAATGCCCTTGTTATTAGTTCAAAGAGGTGGCAAAGGCTCTTTCCCAAAGCTCGTTAAAGTCGTAGGGGTTTGGGGATATTAGTTGTGCTTGTTGGCAGCTCAAGAACTTATAACCCTGGAGCTTCCTATGAGAAGGTTTTAAGATTGCAAGAAAGAGACGAGAACCGATAAAGTATCGTTTTTCGCACTTCGTTGACATTAGGAACAGGGGCCCATTTCGTAAGAATGTTTTTCTTCAATTCGGTACTTCTTTCATCGTTCATATTGTGCCCTGGAAGCATGCGAACCTGTGACAGAGTTTTTTAAGTTAATTATATACAAGGAGAGGTTGGTGCCAATAAGTGGTGCCAGCTACTCCTCTTCTCTTTCACAATATACAAAAGCACTTAGAAGAACGCTCACATACCTAGTTTTTCAGTACAAAAAAGTATCCACTCAACACAAAAGTGTACAAAACACAAATATTCACACAAGTGAAATGTCCACTCATCAAAGTTCGCCAAGATGTTGTCACAGCCGATCATAAGTCACTTGTAAATTAAGCGATGGATCGGGGAAACTAGTGTTACAAAATGTTCTCCCGAACTTGCAGAAGACAGGCAGAAAAAAAAAAGAACAGACAAGAGACTGCCCTTGAGCATAAGAACTTACTGTTGTATTGCAACCACGTGTGAGCTAGCTTATGGTGTATCTGCGGTGTAGATAACGCCGGCTCTCGCACGCACCAAATAATCCGTCAAATGCGCTTACGCAGACATTTCGAGGCACAGCACTAAGCCCATCTCTCTTGCGGCGCGTGCGGCTCGAGAGAAGAAGGTATGCAGATCCGGCGAAACGGGAAATGAGGTTGCTTATCGGCGGGCGGTTGCTGCGCTCCTCCGGGTTTTGCGCAGCCTGGCGCTTATTTGTGATACGCTGCGTGAAGGGCGAGACGGGCGGAAAAGCGGACGTATATCGAGAACGCACGAAGGTTGGGCTTTGGTGAAGCCCATCTACCTTCGGAGGTAGAGGCTCCTTATAGGGGGGTGTTCTCGAGCGCGAGGAATTTCGCGTCTGCGCGCACGCTCTTTACGGTGATTGATAATGTGCAGGCAGCCGTTACGCGCGGTCAGGATACCGGAAGATGGTTTTTCGTCTCTTCGGTCTTCGGTTATGCGCTCAATATCGAACGTATTGAGTGTTGAGAAACTCGGTGCGCTTTATGAGGTTACTGCGGGAAGCACTGCGGGGAAGCGCTCGTTGCAGCATTAATGATGCACTCTATAGAACGCGTACTCCCTCGAAGCGGGAATCGAGAACTTGGTGACGTGCGCGTAGCTTTCTGGTTGGGTGAGAACGCGCACCACATAATTATTGCGCGGTGAAAAGTAAGTTTATGTGAATATGGTTGCAGATGAAGGGGAAAAAAAAGAAATGTTCGTTTACTAATATCAAATTCAAAAACTCAATGCTGTAATGGTTCGCATATATATATATATATATATATATATATATATATATATATATATATATATATATATATATATATATATATAGGCAGGCATGGTGGTGGAGTGGCCGTAGCGTTGCAAGTAGTCAAGTAGATCCTCCGTGAGAAGTCACAACGTTGTTTATTTCGACGTTTCAGCCAGAGTCTGGCCTTCATCATTCCTGATGAAGGCCAGACTCTGGCTGAAACGTCGAAATAAACAACGTTGTGACTTCTCACGGAGGATCTACTTGACTATATATATATATATATATATATATATATATAGATCACGTGAATGCGAACAAGTCTGCTCTAATTTCTTGGAAATTGAACTTTAAATGATTAGTTGTCTGTACGTCCCGGCTTCATACCAATGATTTTCATACCAAAGCATTTCGCCTCCATCGAAACGCGATCGCCAGGGCCGGTATCGAACCCACGACATTCGGGTCAGCAGCCGAGCACTGTAACCATTGTACCACCGAGGCGGACATGCTCATGGCTTCAGGCGAAATGGGGGCTCTTTTCGTTCGCCATCGAAGTCGCACGCGTGCACACCGTGGCTCAATCTGGCGATGCGGAACGGGGCACGATCTTCGTGAGGACGTGCTCTCCTAAAGTGGATCGACTTCAACTTCCTGCGCCCGGTTCACGTCTCCGAAGCGACTGCAGCGGAAAGGTCGTTGCGGCTGGCACGGCGAGGCGTCCCTCCTCTGTGTGAGGGCACACCTCTGTATATTTATGCGCGAATAAGATATACCTCTGTACAGCTTTTGCAGCTCTAAAGCTGTGCAAGTTACTTTATCGACATGCATATATAGCGGAATATTCTAACCTTTAGGCTCGCCTCCTTTTCATACATATTGTGAACAAAACGAAAATGGTGGGAGGAAGTGTGGGTGGTTGCATAGTTTGAATAAAACAGTGCATAATATATGATTGACTGATTGATTTTATTTGTTTATCACAAAACATGAGACGGGAGACGAAAGGAAAAGCCATTCAAGGATGGCTTGAGGGAGAATGACGAAGAAATAAACAATAAAGTTAGGCGGCATCATTCGGTGACGAATGGACGAGACTCGTGGCATAAGGCCGAGAGCGGGTAAGAGACAATGCTGCAAATGACCTCGTTTTGACGCAGGGCACGATTTGATTGGTGATATTTATCATGTAGCGTGTACTGCTCAATCGCAAAGGCCTCGCTCCAGTTATTTATCTTCGCACCTACATGTTGCGTACACGATAAGATGTTCCATTTGCTTGTGCTTGTAAACAGGGATTGAACCATGTCGTAAATGTTGCCGTATTTTAATATAGCTATTCTTGAACTAATCACTGTAAAACAGGACGCCTTTGTTCGCAAAGACAGACGACTTAGGTTGTCTTGTAATAAACACAGGACCCGACGGTACACGCAGGTATGTTTGCTTCCTTACCACGAAAAGTGTTGTCAAACCATTCACTACACACAATTTTTGAATGCGGAAGCAGACCACAGTGACCATAGCGCAAGGTCTGCGGCTCCTAGCTTGTTCTCACGTCTGCCTTCTTTTGGCTTGTTTGGAGCCAAGTCACGCTCGCAATTTCTGAGTTCGGCCTGAAGAGAGCCGTGCTCTCCAAGGTGCATCATACGACTGGCCGATTTCGTATGCTATACAAAAGCGCGCTCGTGTTACGCTGTTGTGTTTTGGCTGAGAATTCAAGAACGAAGCTTCCACAGTCATACGTCGTTACGGTAAATGGGCATATTCCCCCAAAAGTTCGACTGTGAGTGCAACGCCTGAGTTTGGAATCGCTCCTGTTTTCTGGGAAATGTGTGCACTCGTGATGTTGTTTGCTAGTTTGTAGGCATTTGCGAAGATTACACTCCAGTCGAGGACCACCTTTGTCAGTCACGTTGCCACGATGACGATAGGTCACGGCAGGCTCTTATGTCTCGCGTATAAACGTGCTGCTGGGTAAAACATTCAGCTGACAAGGAATGATGGAATCATGTATGCGTACAGATGAAGAAATCATGTCTTGTCAGCTCTCCTTTCTTAGGTTGCTCCTTCTTAGGTTATATACGGAGCTTTGATTATTGTGAAACCGGCGATAAGCGAAGCGACTGCAGCCAGGTTTGCTCTTTTGGGACGCGCAGTGGAATGAAACCGTACAGACTTAAATATTGAGCGAGCGCACGTACTTGTAATATAAGCGTATTTCCTGAACCAGGCAGCTTCGGGTTTTGCTTGTCTACCCATGAATATAGCATTCTTCGCCTCTGCACTTTATAACATCGACAGAGATATTGCGCGTGCCATCGGGCCTGCCATCTGCGTGCCGTTCTTTCCCAAGCCTGTTACTCACTCAACCACCTGTGATGAAAAACAAACAAACAAAAAAAGACAGACAAACAAGGAAACAAGCAAGCAGGTGTGTTGGGGATCTGTATTTACGGTACGTTCTCGAAGTAAAAGGCACTGTACTGTGGGTCTTCTAACGTGCAATATAACAACATGAAGCGGTACAAAAAGCTATTTTTGACTTAAAGGGCACACTTTAATATGATAATTCGACGAAGCTCAGGTGGTATTTAGTTTGTGCTTCAGATCAGTTGGAGATGCTTTAGTGTTCAGATGCTGACAGTAGATCTCGGGGTTTTATATACGTGCAAGCGCCATCCGCTTAATGCCTAGTAAAAAAAAAAAAAAAAAAAAAAAAAAAAAAAAAAAAAAAAAAAAAAAACTTACGTGAGCCAGCGGATTATCAATTTCATCTGTTACCTATTGGGAACGTTGCCAAGATCAATTTTGGGACGTAAGACTTCTTCGTTGAAGTAACCAAGATGGCTTTTCAGGCCTCTCTCTTTCCATCAAAAATACTTCAGTACCACATAACGTCTGCGAGGAGTCGCTGCTTAGGGACTAACACACACATCAGCTCTCTTGTTTTTCGAGACTCGGTGACAGCCTGGTCCTCAAAATACCTAATTTCAAAACAAAGCGTATGGTGCTGGCTGGCTATTTTTCGTGATCGCCTCGCGACCTATGCTTGGTGGCGCAAACATCGTTGCATACGCGTGTCACGTTGGGCCGTAGATGTTATACAGCCGAGACGGATACGAGCGTCCGCGCACGAGTATTGTAAATATGGCATTGTGAAGATCGCGTAAAGATAAGTGGCTACGATTACCGCTATATTGAAGCAGCTCCGAATCACACAATACCTCGTTATATAGGGTCCTATATAACGCGTACAGCTGAGGAGTGTCTGTGCACGCCGCGCGCGCTTCTACTATCCTGTTGCGAGGCTCAGTTCCTTTGAAGCCGCCGTCGCCTGGCGATACCTGTGCACACCGTGTCGACTGCCCAGAGAGAGAGAGAGAGAGGGATAGAAGGGGAGGGGGGAGGAGGGAGGGGGAGATGTGGCAAGATTGGCGTGGGCTTTCGCGTCGTGAGTCGTAAAACGTTTGTTTGTTTGACACCTCTTGCGTGTGCCTGTTTCCTGCGCAACGACCGCGAAGCATGGCGCCGCCGCCGTGCTTACATGTGACGGCGTCGTGCCATATATAGGGCGAATAAGCCGGCTGCACAGAGGGTCGTCTGAGGGCCCGGCAATGCCGTGGCATCGTAAAGAATGCACTAATTGCGTGCCAGCCGCCCACTAGACGCTTCAGTCGGCATCAACACATTCTTCCGCGAATCCTATAGTACCGCAGCAGGTGTAAATTCTGGTCTGTTCCCACTGCCGGTCGCGTCGATGGGCCGTTCGACAAGCTCTAACGGTGTACAATGAAAAGGCGCTGCAATGAAAATAGCAGCAGTACATACAACAATCGCGCGGTGTCAGATTAAACGCATCGTGTGTTACGTAAAGTCCGGAACATCCCACATAATATATATATATATATATATATATATATATATATATATATATATATATATAAAGGTCTCAGTTTACTTGGCTCTATATGTTGTTATACCCTGATTGTCTCGGGTGGACGCCCCTTCGCCGCTCTAATACCGACTAGACATACGGCCCCTTCTTCGACGGCGAAGGCACCCAGAAATGTTTTCGTGGTAAGCGTCTGTCTAACGTAAAAGAGGCAGTAGAGAACCGCGACCAAAACGTTCGCAGCTGCTTTATAGCAGACGTCCACATGAAGCCTTCACAAAGCCGTCTCGTAAACGACACTGTTTATTCCTAACCGGCGCTGCCCCAATTAGTCCAGCCCAGGGAGCCAGCAGGCTCCCACCGGACCATGTAGGCCTCATGCGTGGTTGGTGTCTTTTCCGCGCCGTTTATTTTCCTCTGTCTCTCATTTTTTTTAAACAAGAAGGGGCTTCCCGCTGCTGCTGTGCGCTAAGGCGGTGCAGAACTATTTCTGAGACGGCGCACTGAAACTTTCGCCTCCGCGCGTACGCAGCGCACCGAGACCAAACTATTGTCTGGCGTTATCCTCCGGCCAGCCTGCACTCGGAAACAAACTTTCCAGCTGCCTCTTTTACTGGAAACTTATGCGTGCACAGAAACGAGAGGAACGAATGAAAAATATAGGTACCCCGGGGATCAACCAAAATAGCATCCGGGTGGGCACGCCCGACGGACACGTGGTACGCAGAAGATAGCGGAAAACGCGTATGTGCATACTCGGCTTCGCTAAATGCGTGCAACGTTGTAGAAGCCACGTGTATACGATTAAAGCTGTATATCTCGCGCGTATATCTCGCGTTCGCGAACTGAGCACCGAATTATGCGCTGTGGTGAGCGAACGGTATTTGTATGCAAATGATTCATAGATGTTTTTTATTTTGCCTATCACTGGCTTTCTGTAAATGGTCTCTCATGCGTTATTACATTTGTGCACATATATGGCTGTGTTTGTATACGTTGTGTACGAAGCGAGAGTGAGATGGGCAGTCAACGTATAACCTTATGGCAATGTACAGAACAGACTGTCTGGACATATATTTGTGATACTGGGACCCAAAGGGAAACGTATTATGTTGGCAAAAGTAGCTTTGAGCACGCGACTATCCACAGTTGTATATCCCACTGTCGTGACTGGTCGGTGTCCGTGTGCTCGTTGCGTTCCACGTATCATGCGCGACTCAAGTTGCCCCAACTGCCGCAGCGCAACGAAATATCCTTTCAGAAGTGTCGTTAGCTGGCCTAGTTGGTATGAATCCATCGCAAATAACAACGCAAAAAAAAAAAAGAAGAGACGAGGTACACAGAAAGGAGCGACGAGAACACGCGCTTGTTCTTGTCGCTCCTTTTTGTGTGCCTCGTCTCGTTCTTTGCGCTGTTATTTGCGATGAAATATGCTTAATGTTAGTTATTGCAACATGTAAGTAATTTAGAGAATTCGGCTTCTTATTAACTGGTGCAAGCTTTCTGACTGCTCAACCGCTATTCGGTTTTAGCGACACAAAAGCAGCAGGAAGATGAAAGCGGTGATACGTTCGCGAAACGGCTATATGTACATACAGTCACTGCAGTCGGCGGTAGAAGAGAGGTTTGCCTCGGTCTTCTGGGGTCCCAGATTTTCGCTTTATTTCGTTTCGGAAGCTGAGTGTGCTTATATCTTTTAGAATCCCCCTATAAGTTTTGTTTTTATAAGGAAGGTGTTCACCTCGCACACTTTCCTGCGCTCGCAAGCCGTCGCTTGACAGCCGGCTTTACCTTCGAGTTGCTGAGCAGGTGAAACCTCGCAGACCAAAGCGCACAATGCTGCACTGGCCATCCGTCAGTCGGCGCTATTCTAGCTGACGACTGACTCCTTTCGGGACGTTGTGGTCTACAGACTAGTGTAAACTTCTTTACGGATGGGTTTCAGTGCCGCCATATTGAGTTGTAGCTTTACCGTTTTGTATCTTTAACAACTAAGCGAACAGTGCTACGGTAGACGCACACGTATGAAAACAGTTGGGTTTGTGCATTGGTCGTTTCATTACATTGTCAGTTCACGTCGCGATATACCCAATAATAGAAAAACCTTCGCCTAACAGCCCAAGATGGCGGCGTCCATGTGTCTTACGTATAAAATCGTCTGTATACAGTCGTAGTTTACACTGTACGATCAATGAAGTCCCGATTACTACAGCTTTGCCACAGTGCTTTAGGATTCCGGTCTGGTCTCGAGTGCCTTATACTAAAAACGTCTTTCTTTGAGCTGATTCTTTCCTAGTCTGTACCGATCCATCATTTCTTTAGGCAGTCGTGACTGAGTCGTGACCAGCAAACGCTCTTTCTTTGATCCTTCGTCTTGCTCCGCGGAACGGCCTCGCCCGTGCCCGACTCACTTCGCGTTGCGCACCACGCGGAGACAGGAAAGATAGCGGCGCATGCCGGCGATGATGGCCACGTGTTTACGACTTGCAGCGGGAGCAGGAAGGCTGCGCTGGAAAGGGAAAAAAGAAAAGAACGGCTGGTGGCGGCTATCTATGGCAGAGGCCTAAACGGCTCAGTGTAAGCTCGCTCTCGGTTGTTCGGCTGCGCGCGCTTTTGCGCTAGATACATATAGGTACACAAAGCTTTGCGTTTGTCGCCACTGCGCACGCGTGTTACGCTATCCTCAAGTGACGAAAATAGCGGGCGTACGCAACGAACGCTATCTTTGCGTACGCTATTCTAAAACTGTCTAATGTCTATAGCGCAATTTGTTAATGGGCTTGGTGCGGGTTGTACAAACTATAGTATACGTCATAGCTTTCAGCGTGAAAAAGTCGGGAACGCAAATGAAGAAAACTGCGGACCTATACTGCACCACGAAATACCGAATATTATTCGGAAAGAGCGCTTCTCATTGGCCATTTCGAAATACGTCGGGGTAGGCTCGAAGCGTGACGACACGGGGCAAACGGAACGGTATTTCGTATTCCGTGGCACGGTATAGGGCCCTTGGTTTACCCTATACACTAGAGGGAAGCCGACAGAAAAAAGAAATTGGAAAGAGAGAAGGAGGAACAGCAGAGAGAAGGAGGAACACCACGGAATACGGAATAACATTCGTTTGCCCCGTATCGTCACGCTTCCCGTCGCACACGTGAGGGCCCTGACGTATTTCGAAATGGCCAATGAAAAGCGCTCCACGAGCGCTTTTCCGAATAGTAATCCATATTCTGAGGTATGGTATAGGCCCGCACGTGCAGCCTGGTTAATATCCCTATTTTCATTCCTCGCTTTCTCATGTTAGTCGTCAAACATTCCTTTACGTTGCATGGCTGTCAGCGTCGTAGGGCGCGTGCATTTAGATTGAATGCCACCTCTCCCCCCCCCCCCCACACACACACTCACACATACACACTTCACATGCACCTACAATGGCGCAGTGGTCAACAAGTTCAAGTATAGACCTCCTTCGCTAACTGGTGATGCGTCTTTGTCGCTCGATTTCACTTTCACTGGACGGAAGCGTTGAATTCTCACCTCGAGCTGTGGTTCACGGCCACTTGCACATTCTCTACTAGTTACCGTTAAAATTAGCGAGGCGAATAGCGTAGATTCTGTTAAAGCCGACGTTTGTTTTCGTTCGTTTCGCTAAGTGCTGTCTATTCATTTGTTCTGCTGTATCAAAATTAAAACATTTTAATTTTATTTCACGGATACCGGCTGTATTATGACTGTGTTAATTATTCTTTTAATATCTGGATATGTTGATATATACAGAATTTTTCTAGCGTATCATTCGTACCTTCGATGAAGGAAGTCCTCATGGTGGTTAACGAGTTCTTTCTTTTCTTTCTTTCTTTCTTTCTTTCTTTCTTTCTTTCTTTCTTTCTTTCTTTCTTTCTTTCTTTCTTTCTTTCTTTCTTTCTTTCTTTCTTTCTTTCTTTCTTTCTTTCTTTCTTTCTTTCTTTCTTTCTTTCTTTCTTTCTTTCTTTCTTTCTTTCTTTCTTTCTTTCTTTCTTTCTTTCCATGGCCGACATATTCTTGCTCTTGTCCGCTGATGCACTTCCGCTTTTGGTCTGCCGCTTTCGGTCTTTTTTAGCTTACTCTTCAGGTGCTGTCCATTAGGTCGTGGTCGATTTAACTTTTCGCCCGCCACAGACCGGTACTTCGCCTTGCGTTCTTCTGCGATTTTTCTTTCTTTTCCGAAACCGCGTGTGGTTCTGTGCTTCCTGCCTGTGACGATATGTCGCACGTACACGTACTCGGTCTCTCATATGGCGCACCTTGGGGCACGCACGTTTCGTATACCTGAGAGTGTAACGCCGTAATAGATTCCCATTCTGCCGTGGAACCGCCGGCGCCGCTTGATGGCCAGACTCCACGGTCCTGCGGCTCGCGGTCGTGACCCGGGTCGCTGAAGAGCGTATAGACTTTTCGCAGGGCTGAGAGTGACGCTCCCTCGCCACCTATTCTGCGCTTCCTGGAGACCCGGTAACTGGGCACCGCGGCTTATACGAGAGACGCGGTCTGCCATAAACTTAGCTGGCTACGCGCCGATGACTCTTTGCTTCATTCTTATCTCCCTACTCTGCCTTTTTGCACTTACTCTTGCTGCAGTGCAGGGGTGTAAGGGATAGCCTCCGGCGTTGTGTCCCGTCTTTTTCATGTGGCGTCCAAAAAAGCGCATTTGACCTTTTGTGCGCGCTTGCCGTATAACTTGCATGTAGTTCGTAATCTGCGCTTTATGCCTTCTCTCTTCTTGTTCCTTTGCATTCGTTATAACCTTTTTATTTGTACTATATAGTTGCCTTTAGCCTACTGAATGGCATTTGATGGGTTTTTGCTTTCGCTATACACTGGCGATCTCCCGTTGCACCAACCTCGGGTCACTTTTTCTCCACACTAAATGTGCATAGTAGCCTGCTTTCACTTTCATGCTCTTCGCATCGCAACTAGCCTTTTCTTTTTATCTCGTTCTTTTTCCTGCATAACGCAAGCAGTGTCGTCCGGTTTCATCCTCGCACGCAAACTAGTCCCATGCGCATAGCGAGCTCGAAACACGAGCTCTCCACCCAAAGTACAGAGTCTTGCTTGCCTCCTTTTTGTTTCTTTCACACGCACACTTGCTCGTGCTGGCCATTTTTCGTGATTAGACTCTTTCGTGCTTTGCATTTTTCTTTTAGCATTGGGCGCGTGAACTTGGCTGCATGAGAAACGACGCAAACTCTACGCATGTCACGCAGCCAAAAAGAACGTTTCCGGTTTCGAAAGGATGAACTCTTACTTACTGGCTTCTTTCACCTTCTCAGGTCTCTCTCTCTCTCAGTCTCTTTTTAAGCTCTTTTATTCTTGTCCTAAGTCGCGCCCTTCCTTAAAATTCCGCTTGCATGCATTGTCTGCGGCCGGCGAACTCCAATATTGGTTCCGGTAGGATTTCACCGCGTTCTGATTTCACGAAAACGACGAAAAAGCAAAGCGAGAGGCTCTTGTTTTCGCAGCCATTGTTATCTTCCTCATAGAATACGTCACGTACGCCGTGCACGTGATCACGTTTTTATGCAGCACGTTCGTTGGTCGTTTTGCTGTTTAACTTTTAACAATAGCGTAAAGTTTCTTTTTTTCTCTCTCTTTTTTTACCGGGGCGATAAAGAGCTCTTGTGGGACTGTTGACATTAGAGGACGCCTCCTCGCGTTCGCTCTTGCGTACCGACAACTTGAATGACACCGTGGGCCGTAATCAGTTGTCCCGTTTGATCATTCAAGACATCGCCGCTATCAAGTCGAGTACGTTGAGTCAGTTCTTGGTTTCAGTGATGAAATAGCTGAGCGCCTGCATGGATCACACCTCAGAGGGAACGCAGAATTGCTGTCCAAGCGGCATTAATTTCGCCCATTTCGTTGAACAATATCTTATTGCCAATTGCTATTCTTTGTGCCTTACTTGTATAAAAGAATAAACAGACTTCCGTTCGGGTGTTTCACATATATCTTCATAGTTTATCTGAGGTGTATATAATGAATGCCCAGTTCCATTTATGGGCATGACTGTAAACTTTGTAGGCGCTCATTGTGAGAAGTTTCGAGATCTTTGTCGGGTTGTAAAATTGAGAAGGATTGCGCTTTGGGGGATTAACTAGTTAGGAACCGGCCGGCGTGAGGACAACAAACTTAAAGTAGCCGTTATAACCCGTGTATAAAGTGACAAGAATAACATACGCTTGGAGGCGGATTTTTAACTAATATCAATTAAATGTGCATTCTTTTTTTGATATACAGTATTGGTGCGACCAGCTGTAGTAACTTAGCACATAAGGTGTCGCGCTGCTAAGTTCGAGGCCACGGGTTCGATTACCGGCCATGGCGCCCGCATTTCGATGGGGGAGGAAATGCAAAGAAAACCCGTAAGCTTTGATTTAGGTGCACGTTAAAGGATGCCAGCACGTGATCGAAAATAATCCGGACTCCCCCACTAAGTAGTGCCGCATAATCACATAGTGGTTTTGGCTCGCATAATCCCAGCAATTATTATTATTATTATTACAATATTGGTGCTTGTTATACTATCATCTGTTGTAGTTTGAGCCGGTACAGATCGCTCAGTAATGGCGCGCGATATTGTGCGGACAACTTTGCGCCTGATCTTGAGGGATGATTATATTGTTCGCGCAGGACACGTGCGTTCGTTTACCGCACTTTAATAACATACCTAAAACGGATGCTTGGGCGAGTTGGTTCATCCTTAAGAAAGATTAAACAGCGAAAAGAAATAAATAAAAGACGTCTAAGTTTATCTGTAATACACAGGACCCTTTTAACTATCTGTGCGTCTTTCTGTGTGTTCCGTATTTTTTGCGCTGTTTAATCTTTCGTAAATAACATACCTGTTGGCATTCAATCTTTCCCGTGTAATAAGCCACATGCCACTGCACATTCATCTTCATCACTTACAGGTGGCATGTTTCTCTTTTCCGCTTATTTAGGCTTCACCAGTTGATTTCGCCGACTGTTGAAAAATTACCCTGTTTAAAATGTACATACAATGGCTATTGAGGCAACAGCAGCTACAATATAAAAAGAAAGACAGAAAGAAAGACCACTTCTCGGTGAGAGGTGGTTTGTTAACAGCCACTCGCAGGCCGCTCCCGCCTCCACAATGGGCAGCAAATTCGTTGATGTAAACGCTGTCGTGGCGCGGTCGCTGATGGATTTAGCGGCCGCCGCATTCTCGAGAAGGCGTCTTTCGCACGTATACATACGCCGACGACGAGTTAAGACCTCGCGAAGCATCGCTTTTCGGGGCAGAGTCGTAATCCGACCGCGACCTTTGGCTCGCATCGTAGATCCGCGCCGAGCCAAGCACGCGTCTGATCCCGGCTTACATGGCCGACGATCGGACGGCACGCGTAGCGCTCGCACCGCGTTCATCGGAGTCCTGCCAGCGAAGGATTTGTGTATACGAGCTGTGCAGTGGGGCTTCCGATGCGGTGGTGTATTTATAGAAGCTGTATACAGGACTTCCTGTTGTTTCACTAATCAGCGTTTCGCTCGCCGCATTTGCCGCTTGAGTGAGCTCAGCTCCCGGTGATTACTATCTCAGCGCAACGTGGAGGAGCGGTGTCCTTTCTTGAGACGTGCAAGGCCTTTTCCACATCATATAGATCTCGCAAGCATATGGATGAATAAACTTTATTTTGGTCCCTCGGAACGCACCCTAGCACGTTGCAGGCTGCTCCCACGTCGGAACAGCTAGGAAGACCAAATCTCTCCGAGTAAAATAAATAAATAAAATCTAAAATGACGAGGAGGTACGAATTTTAAGTACGCGCTAACGCAGTGCGCTAGACTGTGACATCAGTTGCGTATTCCGTCTCACTATATTTATGTTACGACAGTTGTGCCCCCTTGCGATGAGGTATTTCATGCCGCTATTGTATTTTGCTATCTTGTACTGATTTCACTACGGCCAATGCATGCGGCGTATACACCAACAGAAGAGAGCCCGACAGTTTCTTATATCATAAAAAAGAGGAGCGTAGAAAAGAGAAGGCAGCTCTTATAATGGTGTGCTTTTGTAAGTCAACGAGCTATAGATTAAAGAGAGTGCGAAGTGAAATATAGAGGGTTTTCTGCTGCTTTTATTTCTTGCTTTTGTTTTACCCCACTGTATACAGTTCAGCTCTCGTTCTGTGGGTCCGCATCGGGCAATATTCAAGGATTTCGCGCTTTTTTTTTTTTGTCTTGAATCATATATCCATTCTTACGATAAGGTTGGGCTATTCTCATTGGCTGGCGCTAACCATACAACTTTCGTCGCTTTGTACGAGTTCAACTAGAAAAAGAGAAATTAATAATTATTGGGCTTTTACGTCCCAAAACCAAGATTTGATTGTGAAGGACGCCGTAATGGAGCGATCCGGAAATTTTGACCGTCTGATGTTCTTTAACGTGCGCCTGAATCTTAGTACACGGGCCTTTAGCTCTTCGCCTCCATCGAAATGTGGCCGCCGCGGGCGGTATTTGATCCCGCGACCTTCGGGTCAGCAGTCGAGCACCATAACCACTATAGACCAATGTGGCTGGCCAGAGGTAAAGTAAGAAGGGTACAGGCAGAACCTGCATGCGTATAGGTCGTTTATACATGAGTTCTATCGTTTATATGTTAGAGTTCGAGGGAAATATATAGATTGAGTGATAGGGCGATAAACGACGCAAGAGAGCCATTGTACGGTGCAGACCACGATGTTTAGAGCGCACACAGTTAACATATTCTAGTGTGCCATTTTGCTTTGTCGATCATACGATGCTTTAGTAAATAGGATCCGGTCATCACTGCCCATGTGCGGGCGGGCCGTATCACGAATGCCAACGAGCGTGAATCCTCGTAGCGGTGATCGCTTAAATAAAAGAGCGATAAACGCCGCGGGCGATGAGACGGCGACTGGTGACGCCTTGTGGGAAAGCCGACGACTTCTTTATTAATATTTTTTTTTTACCACGGAAAAGTGGTCGTCGTGTCGAGCCGCTGTCTCGTCACCTTGGCCCCCTGTCCTCGATTCGCAGTCTGCTGCTGCCGTGGCGGCTGCTGGAGAACGTGTCTTATCGGGCGTTTCCTTCGCGCGGCGAAAGTGCACGCCGCAGGGCTCACGCGAGCACAAACACACGATCATATATACGTACGGAAATACGTGCGTGTACGCATGCGCGCATGTCCGCGTTACACGGCTTACCGAGCTGATTCTGCTATCAGAACTTCGATGCAGAAGCAGAGACTGCATGACCTCGAGAATTCCCCTTCCCTCGTAGGCATTGCCCGCAATTGCCAATAATTCAAGCTGGAACGCAAGCTTATTTCTCGTGTTCAAGCTTCGTTCGCATTCTCTCTCTTCTTCTCCTTGTTTCTTTTTTCTTGTTTTTTTTTTAACTGCTAGGCTATAATTTTATGGCGATGTCTCCCGCTTGGTTTTGTGCCACTCTTATCGGCCACCGTTAACTGCCGGTTGATCTTATATACTGATTACACAGATGGATCGTTGGATTTCCTATAACCGCCAGGCAAACATCTCCAGCTTCATTAAAATGTTTATATCTCTCTCTCTCTCTATAACCGCCGGTGATTATAAAGAAGCGTGTAAAACGAATAACGTCTAAAAAGTATCGCTGCCCTATCAAGCCTTATAGACGTAATCGATATTAAAATAAAATCGTCCAGGAATTTTTTTATTCCCTTACAAACAAACAGAACACTCTGTGACCACTCTCACATAGCGGTACAGACCTACATACCACGCGGTTTCTTTGTTGTTTTTTTCTGGGATATTGCACTTATGGCTGTATCAATCTCTGCTGATGTGCATACGAGCATGCTTGCACACGATGTGCGTAAGTCAAAGCAGGTTCACCTGCTTGCCTGGATGTATGCCCACGTGGTTCCAAGAATCCGTAAGAGTCTTGAATTCGTCTCGCATGTCTTTATTTGTGTCACAGACGCCGAGGCTTTGCAAGTCGTCTGAGCTTATGAATGTACTGAATGCTGTAAAAAAAAAAAAAAAAAAAAAAAAAAGCTGATATGTTTAGACCCCAGCTCGCGCACCACAAGCCTTCGTGTATGCATTGGCATCTTTGCGGTTCACTTTCAACTCTGTTCGCCGAAATCTCAACATGACTTTATTATTTCCACAATGACAAGCGTGAGAAGAGACTCTGCGAATATGGTAATCGGCAAGAAAGCTCTACGTCAGCTGAAACGGCGAAGTGGGCTGCTTTACTTCGCGATGACGCTGCGAGCGGAGCAACATCATCCATGATCACCAATGAGACGAGTGTAATTAAGGAAAACAATAATGAATGAATATGAATGTAATTAATGAATAATTAAATATACTCGCTTGGGAATGTTTGCACGACTTGCAGATTCGGATGTTCATTCCGTTCTAAAAATTCCGTGCACGCGCTTTTCCCCGATTATCATCATCCGCTCTCCGAGGCTTTCGTCCTTCCGTTTATCGACGCCTCGGCAGGCGGCGTGTCGAAGACCTTGCCCTCGAGACGAACGATGCAGCGTCAAGGCAGACAGCGACAGTCTGTACTGGCGGAGCTACAAAGTGACTCATCTTAGTAGTCATCTGCTTCGTGTATTTCTATACTAGGGACCTTGAGACGCCGTCGTGGGCCGCCTTGCGCGAACGCGATAGCATATTCATGCATCTAGCCCTGAGGCAGTGCTTATGCGGTATAGTATGTCGTGCAGGGTTGTCGGAGTGGTTAGGGATGTTACTTTTGTAGGGCTGTGTACAGTTTATACGCTGCACAGATTTATTGAGAAAGCGCGGCGGTACTCTGAACTGCCTGCATATGTCCATACAACGTGTGGTAATTAATAAACGTGCATGTCATTTAGCAGCTCAACTTGCTTGTAAGGCGTGTCAGGAATATGACAAGAACTTGCCGTTTGTTTGGCGACCTGTGAGCTGCTTGCGGGAACTCTTCGGTGCTCTTGCAATGTGTAGTTCTTCCCAGAGTTCAATTATTATCGCAAATGACTAGCCGAAGTATATACGATCTCTTTGTTTACATTTGATGAAAAAAAAATATCTCGAATGTTTCCTCAGTAACGCCACCAACATTTAGTTGCGGCGGGAACAAATATTTCATAGTCTACATAATTAACGTTGAAGAAATTGTTTACTGTTAGCGGTGGGATTTTATCATGCCTGTACGTAATTCACCGCAATGAGGTGTCCGTCGTTGAGACGACGCCTCATCGCTGAAGACGACATAGCTAAAGACGATGCGTCCTTCAATTTCGTGGTGAGCCGTTGGTGGGCGAGCCAGAGGATCGGCGGGAGCGACCAGCGAGTGAGATATGTAGTCCCTGTCTGTGTGCGCTGTAACTCTTTTGAAATATGTCACCAACTATCCCACCGAGCCATCCTCGTGAAATGAAGAGGCCAAACGCAGTGACCCGACCAGATAGTAGAGGAATGCTAGGTTGTCCAGTCTGCGGCAGCGCCATCTCGGTTCTTGCGATGCATCAACTGCGGAGTAGCTTCCCATCAACTCTCTCATTTTGCTTCACTGCATCACTGTCTAACCACGTAACGAACACCGCTTGCAAGACAATACGTATGCCGAGCCTTCTTAGGGAATGAAAAGTGTATGAGAAGTCTCTTCAGTACGAGATGTTTTTCAGAGCCAGGAATTAAAGTGATTTGATCAGGGTTGCCACTGACTTTCGAGTAAATGTCGCCAAACGACGAGCAAAAAGCCGCCAAAAGTCGCCATTTTTTTTACAAATTTCGCCAAAAAAGTCGCCATTCTAGATATGTGTGGCAAACCTAGTAATAAAATTTCCACTCACGTATAGCCCCGTAGAATACAGTACCATCCAAGACCCTGAAATTATATTGACGTTTCTCGATGCCAGTCGTATCGCCCGCTTCACCATGTGAGTGCATAGTGCTGCTTTTCCGACTAGCCGCAAGATGTGCGTGGTGGCGCGAGGGTGAATGAATGAAACGCTCATGATATCATTCCATCCCTGTCCGCTCGTTTCAAAGGTAAAAGTGTTGTAAACCCTGGGCGAAAACCATGAAAGCGTTCTTTGTAGACAGCTTTACGTACCCTTATATAAATAAAAGGATTAAAAGGTTTATTGAAGGTAACACGACAGAATTCTTACAGCAGTCTTACACCTTTTCATTGTGAACTAATATGATACCGGACGACACCGACCCTTTCTTATAGTCGCCTATATCTACACGCGTCAATCCGACGCGTTATTAATGATCAGGTTGACAATGTAAAATGTTATATAGCAATTATTTTCATTGCACACGCTCACCGAGAACAGTGGAAAATGCCTCAATAAATATTCTTTATTGCACAAATAGCCGTGTATCCACCTCTCTTCGCTATTCCAAAGCAGTCTTTGCGAGCTGAATTGGGGGTACCGCGACAGTGAATAAGTCGCCAAGCGATTCAGAACATTTGGAGCTTTGGCGGAACAATTGGTCGGAACACGTGGCCAACCCATCGTCTAGCCCCTTCAGAAGCGAAACTTTAGAGAAGCTTAAAACACCTAAAGCCATAAACTTATAGACACTGCCGCCTCGCGGTTTTCAAGGCAGTCCGCTGACTTACATTTTGCTAAAATGTCGCCAGGGGACGTTCCAGTACCTCCTGCATCTAGACGAATTGAGGAGATGCACAGGAGTTACAGGACGGACAAACCGAATGACTCGTAATGTGCACATTCTACTCGTGGGTTTAAAACCAAGAAAAATACAGAGAATGTTGCCGCTCATTCATTGGGAAGACACTAATCTTAGGATGCATAACTCAGTGGAGACCTAAGCCGAAAATCGCCAAAAATTCGCCAAGTCGCCATTCATAATTCTAGGTCGCCACGGGTATCTCAAATTCGCCAATTTGGCGAAAAGTAGCCACCATTGGCAACCCTGGATTTGATGCAAAATGATGTATTTATTCATGCAAAGGAAGGTAAAAGAGGAAAGGAGAGTTGTGCGAATTCAATCATCACCGGCGTATAACCGAAGCCATAAATGCGGGATGTTCGGCACAACAACTTTCGTTATCATCGTAAATTACAGTCAATAACATAACATCTTCCGTAACGCTCATGCGTAACGAAAAACTAAAGATTACCGCAAATCAAGTATAAACAGATATATTCATATACATACATGCATACATATTTCTGCCCTGTGGAAATGGTGATTTTCGTATGACATTGTAAGAAATAGTGTTTGTTTGACATTTTACCAAATTGTGCAAGTATTGCTTAATGTACACTTGTTTTTGGAATAAACTCCTTCATAGCAGAGCATTACAGTGTGCTAACTGTAACAGAGTATTTGCGCACTTTTTAAATTTTTATTTTTGTGCCGATAAGTTCCTGTACCCTTCAAGTTTACTGCACTTGATGCCCCCATAGTTCATGAAGTTCAGACGCTAGAGGCATTTTCGTTTTCAAACCTTTCGATGACGTTGCTTGTGGAAAGGCTGCCATGCAAGTATAGAAGCCAGCGCCCTATATCACGCTGTTCGAAATGGGATAGGTTGAAACGAAAAATAAAGTCGTGTTATTCTGAATCCTGTTCATGCACACCTGTTCCCTGAAGTACAGCCTGGACTGCTCCTAGTGATATGGGCATCAACTCGCTTCTCTACATACCTCTCTACGTATATACAAACATAGAGGATCACAGCTGTTCGGGGAGGTTGCCCAGTGCGTCGTGCTTTTTAAAACAGCTGCGCCGATTTCGCTGCGACTGAGTAAAGAGGGACGTATGAGAACACTCCAGCTGGCGTCGCCCTTGCTGGTTGCGTGCTATGACGAAGCAGCCGTAGCAACAAGTCAGCAGGGAGTATATGTGAGAGCTGGACGCCACGGAACTGTTCCAACAAGTGCGATCTAATGGAAAATTACAGCGACAATATTCCTTATCTGTGCTTTGTAATTGGCGTAATTACTGGTTATGTAAAGTTGGTGGTTGAGAAATTCAATTTTACTGGCTTTCCGATCGCCAATGTCAAAACTGTCGGGTACGCTGTTGACCGCGCTTTATTACTGCATTTACAAAATTTGCTTCGACGTAGCAGTGACGACAATCGGAAGTGTTCAGAGAGGGCTATACCCGAGTTAGCATGATATCGCATCAAATATATAACATTTAATGTGACATAGTTGTATTGGCGTGGTTTGTAAAAGACTAAGCACGCGGTGCAGTGGAGTTAAACACTTCGTTTCTTTCATCTGTTTGATAAGTAGGGTATACTGGCTCGGTCTAGTTGTAACAGTAACTCATATCGGCAGAATACTGGGCACAAATAGATTATGAAAGTGCATGAACCGAGAAGTTAGCGCTCCTGCCTGTCGCTGTTGTCTGGCTCTGTTTGTGCGCCGCAAAACGCAAACTAGATAGCGCAGGCCTTTTGCCAGCTAGCGATACCTGTGTGAACTTGCAGGCGATAAGATAAGGCCACGTTTCGTACGTGCCACTTTAGGCTTTGTGTGCGGATTCCTAAACGCACACCTGGTGAACTCGCGTTGACGTTTTCTGCGCACAATTCGCATGCGTAGTTGTTTTCTTTTGTACTTTATTTAGGAGTACGTGTCGCGACCTCCGAACGTAAACAAGATGAATCAAGACAGGAAGTAAATGTCTCGTGCCATTTTAGGAAAGAAGGAAGGTGAGGGGGGGCACCACATTCTTTTTTTTTGTTCCGTGGCCCGCGCCTCGTTCAATGAAATGTCACGCTCTATTTTAGTTTGCTTACTTTATTGCGTTCGTCATTTCTTTTTGACAGCAGGTGGCGGATTGAATATGATGCAGCTGCACAACCTACAAAAAAGGAACGCGTGACGTTTGTGCTCGAAGTACTTTTGAAAGAGTCTACCAAGAGTATGACCGATTGTTTTTGTCGACAGTAGCACGGACGGATGAATTTTCCTACAGAAAAACAAGAAACGACGCGAACCACAGGACAACAGGACAGAGACGTACAAAGCCCTGCCCACCGCCTAGTCCGTCTCTGTCTCTGCTTGTTTTTCCATGGACATGTATACCAACCGGCCCGAATGAGCACTCTAGTGGATTTTGCTAGTTCGAGACAATAAAATATCGCTAGGAGCGATGTAGTGGACCTACCGTCGAAGGGCAACGGTCTCTACACCGGCCGTTCGAACACGAACAAGTGAGCAAACACGTTCGTTTCGTCGGCTGCGCTTATAAGATACCACTATTCAAAATGATTTTCTCTGGTCTCGTGCGATTAGCCGTGGCTTCCTCGTTCGGCCACGCCCATCACGTGACCCCTGACTCTTATACGCATGCGTATAAACACGCACATTCGTGCCTCGATTGCCCCGTAGCGCCTAATGAATCAGCCCGTGCACTCATGAGCAAGCATCGAGACCGTCGATTAAGAACCCATTTCTCATTTTGCCTTCTACGCATATTTTTCACCGATGCACACACGACGCATCGTGCGGAACCGGAGGCGTGTGACCCGGCTATGTAGTCCACACGCAGGTCCATACGACTGCTGCGTGCATTTTTCGAACGTTGTGGCTAGCTGTTATTGCATCGTAAAAATATCGACGTCCCGATTGACCCTCGCTAATATTCGACCCGCAGAATGTTCCTGGTTGAGCGCGTGCTGCGAAATCTCTCTCTCTCTCGCCCCCCCCCCCTTTTTTTTGAATTTCTGTCTATATCCTTGCCTAATTCGTTGTTGTGATACTCGACAGCCTTATTGTCACGTTGGTTCTTCCGTTCCGATTGTTTCCCTGCTTCTAGTGGCATTGTGTTTACTCACTGCAAGCGACTCTAGTATACCTAGGGGACTGAGCGCTGCTTTGTTTGTTAATGCAGGAGTGGTCGGGACTGAACTTGTAATGTCCAGTGTTCGCGGAAAAATAGCAGGCGACTATAAAGCGAGCCCTTTACTAAGTTACAATCACCCAGCATGCAAATCACCCGTTCATGCCGAACAACAACAACAACAAAGAAACAACAATGACGACGCGCCTCTTCGGCGATAGGCACTAACTCCTTCTTAGTATATAGTCTCGGTTATAGAGATTCAGCGCAAAACGTGTTATTCAAACATGCAATTGAGATCGAGGAAGAAAACATGCGAGGTGGCCTGAGCGTTGGAGCGGTCCCAGTGTTTATTTTTGTTCGAACCCGAGGGGAGAACTGTCACCTTCGAAACAAGGATAAGTTGTCCACTTGGTTGCAACGAAAAGCGAGGCAAAACAAGATTCATGCAGCCAGGCGTCGTTCGCTTCGCGTTGCCTTCTTTTGCAGCCTTTGACCCATGCCCTTTTGCGCGACCTTACTTTCTTACGTTTTTTTTTTTTACTCCAGTCGGGACGTACGCTAACAGAATGTCTTGTTGGACGTGTCGTCCCGTGTTTTACTTTATACACGCGCATGGAGAGGGCCGACCTCAAGCGGATCAGTGCATGGCTGAAGGTCAGTCCCGTTTCTTTTAAACTTCGTTCACCTCCTTGCACTTGTTCGTTCTTCTTTGAAGCAAGACGTGTGGGACACCAGCGTTCACTCGCTCGACGCAGCGACCTGCGAAGCACCGCCGTTCCCAAGCCGCTTCATGGGATATTAACGAACGGCTGTGAACGAAAGGAGAAGCGCTAACGGCCTGGCCGAAGAAAGGAGACGTTGTCGTTGCTGTTGAGTTTTACATCAAGAAAACATGTCGTCCTGCTGCGGCTGCTTTCTTCCGTTTTATTTTGCGGTTTGTTTAGGTACGCATGCAGTAAATCTTGACGCGAAGCGATGCAAAGCGTGTCAACCGAATTGAGGGTGCAAATCCTTAAAATAAGGTCGCTGTGTGGTCTTTGAAGAGGAACAAAAAAAAAACACTTTAAAAATACAACGTAGAGACAGAAAACGAGGAACACCGTTCCGCACGTGCCTGATTTTGTTTACGCTGTCACGCTGCCCTCTCGTTTGAAAACTTGAGCACATGTTCCACTTTCGTTCTCGCATGTGCCACACTTCATGCTGTTTTGCCTTCGAAATAATGAAAAGCCAACCGCGAGTGCGAAGTCTGTGTGTGGCGCTTGCATACAGACAGCGTGCCATTACAAAAGGGACACTATTTTTTCGTGTGACGAGCTTACTCGCCAGATATATATTACATTTAACTTGAAATATTACACAGTGTCACACGACGAGCAGCTTTAAAAAAGCGAATGTAGGTAAGTCGTCTTAGGGCTTTCGAGGTCTGCGTGCGTGTACGATCGTAGGGACAGAAAAAAATACAGAATGGTTTCAAAGCGAGCTTTCTGGTACGTGATTACTTGACATTCTGGAGAAATGCGCTAGACAAGGTTAGAAAAACGCGAGCTTTGTCTTTGCCACTTTGTTTTTCTCGTTTTCTAGCGCAGTTTCTGAGAGGAAAAAAATTGTTTTCTAGATTCAATGAGTGCTACATCCAATAATTCAAATGACTCATATGCAACAGTCATTTTACGAGTTCATTCTGCGAAATTAAGTTCTACCAATTGGCTATGAACATAAGATATATAGATCGTAGTGCAAGACAAAACGCGCACAATGAAGTATATACTAGGTGGTCGCGAACTCATCAATTGCGAGTTGGCCTTTATGCTTACCTGCTTCTCGTTTTGTCTTGCGCTGCCGTACTCATAATCAGTCACTGCTGATTATAACCAATCATCCCTGTTGTTGCCAGCTCTGTTGTGCTAATTCAATTCAGTGTAATTACAGAAACCGCCTATCGGGTGGTTTATATGACCCACCCGGTATGGCTATCCTACCGTGCACGTTATATCGACGTCCAACGCTCACCAGTTAACTTTCACTAATTCTTTTGATTATCATATAATTAACTTTCAATAATGAACTCGCTATTTACTTCATTTGATTTGAATATCATCATACATATTGTCATGAGTGTGCATATTCAAATGGACTTCGTTGAATAACCAAATGCCAAGTGAATTTGCGCCAAAAGAAGATGTCGCCAGACAGTGCGAATTCGAAGCCGCCCCCGTGAGCGGGCCCCCCGTATCTTACAGCAGAACGTGAAGTTGCCCCCTGCGCGGGCCCCACGGTCCCGGCGCCGCGCAAAGTTCAATGTAAACACCGTGCGCACCGGCGCGGTAGGAGGAAAGGCTCCTCTCCCACAATTGACCCCAAGGAATCTCGGGAGAGGGATTTCGACGAAGACGACCTAGAGCTCGGGGCAGTCGAACCTTGGCTTGGGCGAAAGGAAGACGTACGCGACTCGAGCTGGACAGAACCAACATCGGCTACGCTCCGCTCCCTGGTTCTAAGTCGTTCCCCCGGCTATGCTACGAGGGCTCCAGCAAGTGTCAAGTGCAACACCGGACGCCAACTGCCACCAAAGAAGTAAATTCGGACTTTATTGTCTTTTACGTGCAGAAGCGAAATTAGTTTGTGATTTGGACTCTTACTTAGCGATGTTGAATATCGAATAAGCCATTAGCAATGTAATATTGATGACAGTACCTTCTGTGTGTATTCTATTTTTTATGTATATTCGAAAAGTAAATAGCCGAAGCGAAAAGTGTACTTGTGCATCCCTCTGGTTTCCTTCACTTTACTGACGGTGACGACAATTTGGCGAGCCTGCCAGGATACATTCTAACCAGTCACTTTGTCTTTACGTGAATGTCGGTACGCTTGCGCTCGTACTGAAACAAGAGCGATGGACTTGGAAAAGTTGATGATGATGTCTGGGAATTTAGGGCTAAGCAAAGAAGAGATGCTTAAGCTATATGAGCAGGAATCACAGAGGCTTAGAGATGAGAGAGCAGCATCGCGCGAAGCGGCCCGAGAGGCAGAGGAGAGAGCCGTACGAATGGCGGCGTTCGAAAAAGAAAAGGCGGTTCAAGAAAAAGAATTGCTAGAGCTGCGATTGCGTGCAGCGGAGGCAGAGGCACGAGCAGGGAGCGAAGAGAGACCCTCATCGAGAGCCCGCGAAGAGGTGCCGAGAGCGACAAAAATATGTCCAAGGAAGTTGATGGCCACGTTTGACGATAAGCGCGATGATCTGGATGCGTATTTGCATCGCTTTGAAAGAATATCCTCGGGGCAAGGATGGGCACGAAGCGAATGGGCGACAGCTCTCAGTCTTTGTTTGGTTGGCGAGGCACTGACAGTGTTTGGAAGGATGCCCGCGACGGAGTCGACGGACTATGATAAAGTGAAGGTCACCCTGCTACAGAGGTTTCGGTTAACGGCCGAGGGATTCCGAGAAAGGTTTCGAGGCAGCAAGCCCAATGATTCAGAGACAGGGAAACAGTTTGCATCCCGCTTGTCAGGTTATCTCGACCGATGGATCGAGATGTCAGGTACGGAGAAATCGTACGAAGAAGTCAAAGCTCTAATGGTGAAGGAGCAGTTTTTGTCCTGCTGCCACCCGAAGTTGGCCATATTCCTAAAGGAGCGGAGGCTTAAGACAGTGGAGGAGTTGGCGGACTTCTCCGACCAGTTCATGGAAGCACAGGACCTGAGAAACCTGGGAAAAGCGAAAGAAGAGGCACCGAAATCGCCAGGTAGCGATACGACGAAGCAGAGATCGCAGGAAAATACGCACAGACCGGCTCCTAGATGCTTTATTTGTAACAGAACAGGACACCGTATGGCAGAGTGTCGGTTTGGAGGAGCAATGGGGAAGGCGCAGCTCGTTTGCCAGAATTGCAATAGAAGGGGTCACAGTACCGAAGAATGCAGGGTTAGGACCCAAGAAAAGGCTGCATGCGTCGTGAGCCCTAGGCAGGAATGGATGGCAAGCAATGACGTCACAAATGCGGATAATACTGAAGGTGACACGGTCAAAGGAAACGAAATGGCGAAGCCAGTGATCGGCTGTGGACTCAGCATGCCAGTGGTAGACGGAGATATTCGCGGGGAGCGTGTCTCAGTTTTGAGGAACAGCGGAACGAATACCGTCCTTGTAAAAAGAAATCTCGTCAAGGATGAAGAGCTCACAGGTGAGCAAACGCCGGTGACGCTGGTTGACGGTACCGTGAGGTGGCTGCCCGAAGCCACCATAAGCGTGTCTACACCGTACTATTCAGGAGCAGTGGCGGCGAAGTGCGTGGAAGAGCCCTTGTACGACTTAATTCTTGGAAATATCCCCGGCGTAAGACAGGTAGATGACCCAGATCCGGAATGGAGGGCGACATACGAAACCGGACAAAATACGCGGAGATGCGGGCAACCGGAAGAAACGCAGGAACGGCCCCCTCAAGAAAACCCGAAGGAGGGAAAAAGTAAGGAGACAACAGAGGTTAAGGAGCTGGAAATAAGCAACCCCTTGGTTTCCTCGGCGGTGCAAACTAGAGCGGCCATTGCGAACAGAGAAAAAACACCGCGAAGCTGAAGGTGCCGGCGGCGGATGCGCTGAAAGTTACACCTGCGGAGGTAGCCAAACAGCAGAAAGAGGACGGATCACTCGCCGACTGTTTCAAAACGGTGGGGGAAGTTCAGAAGAGGAAGAGGGGTCGAACAACGTTTGAGTACCTCATTCGAGATAACTTGTTGTACAGAAAGTGCACTTTTTGCACAGGGAGAGAAATTCGGCAACTTGTACCGGAGGGTTTGAGAGCCGCTGTGATGAGTCTCGGGCATGACGCAGTCATGGCTGGACACCAAGGTGCGAAAAGTACAACGACCAGGATAACAGAAGAATTTTTCTGGCCTGGCGTGCAGAGCGACGTAAAACGTTACGTCAAATCTTGCGACATATGTCAACGAACTATACCGAAAGGACGAGTGGGAAAAGCGCCCCTCGGAAGCATGCCCACCATCGAACTCCCATTCCAGTGAGTAGCGATCGATGTCATCGGACCCATCTCCCCGTCATCGAGGAAAGGCAACCGCTACGTACTATCTTTGGTGGATATGGCAACAAGATACCCGGATGCCGTGGCTCTGAAGACTATCAATACTGTGGAGATTGCAGAGGCACTGCTGGAGATGTTCGCTCGGTATGGAGTTCCTAAGGAGATACTCAGCGACCGAGGGTCGAACTTTACATCCGACCTAATGAGGGAAATCAACCGGCTGATGTCCATTCAGCAACTGCTAACCACGCCTTACCACCCCATGTGTAACGGTTTGGTAGAAAGATTCAATGGGACTATTAAGCATATGGTGAAGAAGATGTGTCAAGAAAGGCCCGCTGATTGGGACAGGTACTTACCTGCACTGTTATTTGCCTATCGAGAGGTCCCACAATCAAGCTTAGGATTTTCACCGTTCGAGATGTTATACGGCAGAACCGTGAGAGGGCCACTAGCCATTCTTCACGAACTTTGGACCAACCAAGAGCTCGAAGCTGAACTGAAGACAACGTATGCCTATGTGATGGAACTTCGAGAGAGATTAGAGGAGACCTGCAAGATGGCGCATGAGAATCTGGATAAAGCCCGGGAAAAGTACAAGAAGTTCTACGACCGCAAGGCGGTAGACAGACAGCTTAAGCCAGGAGAAAGAGCGCTTATCTTACTCCCAAGTGACAGAAATAAGCTGACCATGCAATGGAAAGGACCATTTCCGGTGACACGAAAGAAGAATGACGTCGACTACGAGCTACAGTTAAATGGAAACAAAAAGATTTTTCACATAAACATGCTGAAGAAATACGGAGAGAGAAGCCCCCCTAACAATCAGAAAGTTGCCTGTATGGTAAGCAGCGAAAGGAAGAGCCGCCCGTCTTACTTGCACCGAACGTGAGCAAGGAGTTTGTCCTGCGTACGGACGCCTCAGACAACGCTCTGGGAGCTGTACTTATGCAGGAAGAGAAGGGAGTGCTGCATCCAGTTTTCTATGCAGGCAAAAAACTGAACGCATGCGAGAGGAACTACTCCGCCATAGAGAAAGAATGCTTGGCTCTCGTGTGGGCGATTAAAGATTTCACATATACCTGTACGGCACGCACTTCACCGTGCAAACCGATCATCAGCCGCTACAGTATTTAGCCAAGAGCAAATTGGCGAACAGCCGCCTGATGAGATGGAGCTTGGTACTCCAGGAGTACGAATTCCACATACAGTATATCAAAGGCAAGGAAAACGTAGGAGCTGACTTCATGAGCAGGCTAGCCTAAACTGCTCAGCGTCTTTCTTGTTGTCATTTTTGTGTTTTGTGAGTGAATATCTATACTTATGGGAGCAATGTGTAATTTGAGTGATGTTCCATGTCTGAAGTGTTGCTGCATATGCATTGTATTAGTTGTATTGGCAGTGAGCAGTTTTTCCTCACGGTAAAACTCTTAAGAGGGGGGGATATTGTCATGAGTGTGCATATTCAAATGGACTTCGTTGAATAACCAAATGCCAAGTGAATTTGCGCCAAAAGAAGACGTCGCCAGACAGTGCGAATTCGAAGCCGCCCCCGTGAGCGGGCCCCCCGTATCTTACAGCAGAACGTGAAGTTGCCCCCTGCGCGGGCCCCACGGTCCCGGCGCCGCGCAAAGTTCAATGTAAACACCGTGCGCACCGGCGCGGTAGGAGGAAAGGCTCCTCTCCCACAATTGACCCCAAGGAATCTCGGGAGAGGGATTTCGACGAAGACGACCTAGAGCTCGGGGCAGTCGAACCTTGGCTTGGGCGAAAGGAAGACGTACGCGACTCGAGCTGGACAGAACCAACATCGGCTACGCTCCGCTCCCTGGTTCTAAGTCGTTCCCCCGGCTATGCTACGAGGGCTCCAGCAAGTGTCAAGTGCAACACCGGACGCCAACTGCCACCAAAGAAGTAAATTCGGACTTTATTGTCTTTTACGTGCAGAAGCGAAATTAGTTTGTGATTTGGACTCTTACTTAGCGATGTTGAATATCGAATAAGCCATTAGCAATGTAATATTGATGACAGTACCTTCTGTGTGTATTCTATTTTTTATGTATATTCGAAAAGTAAATAGCCGAAGCGAAAAGTGTACTTGTGCATCCCTCTGGTTTCCTTCACTTTACTGACGGTGACGACACATATGCAGTCATGCTTCACTCGCTTTTATATGGCTTTCGTTCCCCTAGGCGTCACGTGATCTTTATTTGCTTCACTTTTATCGAACTGGATTTTCGTTCAAGGCCACGTTCACACGAGACATATGAGGCTTTCGCCTAAATAAATCATTTGACGCAAGTGTGGTGCACTTACTGCGGCGCCGTATGAGTCTGCAACTGTACTTAATGCCGCCTCCACAGGGCAGTGATAACGTTCTTGGTGTTGCCATATGCAAACGCGACATTTCTGGTGGCCTTGCGTTACCTTTTGTTCCACTGAAGGCCGATCTTTTTCGGAGCCAGCTGTATACACCGGATGGAGGAAGGAAGGTGAGAGCTTGTGAGGTTCCGACAGAGGACGACCGTTGAGGCGCGAGGAATGCAGTGCCTGCCGGCGGAACAGTTGTCAAGCGTCGAGAACTGCGTAGTGAACGAGACACACAATTAAAAGCGAGCAGGAATGTATACCATGTTCTGTGATCCTTCGTGCGACGTTTAGTTGCTGTTGCGCCATTTTTTTTTTCTTGTCGATTTATTTTGAGCAGTGGCGAACAGTGCCCGCTGGCGCAAGAAGAAAAACATGCCGTCACGAGAACATGCGAGCATCGTTCAAAGTAGTAGTTAAACGAGAATTTCGGAGCGTCAAGTTATAAACGAGTAGAACACGTACCTCAAATGGTTAGAAAGATTTAAAGTGGCCGCATAAAGAGAGCCAATCGAAATGTACTATATCTGAAAGATGCAATTCATTGCTTTATACAGATATGACCCCAGAACCTTTCGAGTGTTATTACAGGGGAAACAATGTCATACATATTGTACGACAGGGTTGTTGCCACGGTGACTGTTGCCAACTTTCCGTCAATCATGCACGTTTCTACTGACCAAACAACCGAACAGATTAGCATATACAACAAAGCGACAAAACAATGACATTCGAACCTTTGCACAGTTGCAGAAATAACTTGAAATGTTTTCCGTATTGCAGTCTCCATTTTTGATTTTCAATTTTTGTTTTTTGCGCATCTGACATTAGTGCCTGTTGCTGTCGAGGATTCCCAGAAGCGAAGGCTGTTGTGCATACGGGCCTCTGTTGCCCAGCGATAACGAAATGCATACAAAGGAGCAGGAACGTGGTCGCCGAGATAATGGAAGCATTTGTGTTTTGGTTCACCCGGACGCTATGCGGCAGTCTGCCTTTCAGGGGTTCAGCACTTGTGCATTAGCGCACTTGTTTTTTCTCTTTTGTTCTAGCCCTGTGGTGCTAACTCTATAGTACAGCCTTTGTCTCGCAGGTTCGTAGACTCTGCGGTTTGGGGTGAGTAGACCGGCTTCACCACTGCGAGGGCGTCAGAAAAAGAAAGCCTTACTATGGGCGAGAAAAGACGGTAATTGAAGAGAGGGCTCTCTACCAGAAACTGCTTTACCTCCCGTTCTCTTAGATGCGAAGAATATTAGCTAAATGCGTGCACTTTGTCAAGCCTGTTTCAAAAGACGGTCAGGCGGTCCCTTACGCATTTGCCTAAGACGACTCAAAGGCGAAAGCCATCCTCTTCATTTTCTTAGTCGATTCTATTGATACACCCCCCCCCCCCCTTTCACCGTAAGCTTTCTGCACCCAGTGTGGTTCTGGACTGCCTCCGGGATCGGCCCACGTTTGACCAAGCGGCGATGTCATGTGTGAACGTCATCATGTGACGTAATCATGACGTCACAGATTAGGCCGACCTGTGACGTCATGGTGACGTCATCACGTGATGATCTTTTTGATCACTCGTGCTGACGCCGGCGGCCACTTTGGCGTTTGCTGAGGCATCTCAGGCTTTCGCCTTAAAAACAGTTAGAATGGAGCCTAAACAAGTTTATCTCGTTAGATGAAATTTGGAATGAACGTGTACGTGTGTGTTCGCTTCCTTTATCGGTCACGTGGCCACCACTGATCAGGCCCTCTTTCGGCCGGGTCCGAAGTTACAGTTTCAAGCCACGTGATTAGAGTGCACGGCGTTTCCGCAACACGAATGCGGGAGCTTGTCACGCGACAGATGCTCGCGTACATGAAGCGTCCGTCTCCTCGACGTGATCGGTCGGAGCCGCCAGTATACGCTTTTGTCATGTAGCGGCAGCGGCAGCAGTTGGCGGTGGCTAGCGTACGGTCCAGAGCGGCGTAATTGAATTTGAGGCGCCCTTTCTGTCCGAGCTCTCTTGTAGCTCTTCGCTGTAGTGGTCTCACGCCCGCCAGCCTTTGTTTGCCTTCTTTCGTCTCACGGAATAAGTAAATCGGTGCAGCGTTGTCCGGTGACATGGCTCTTTTAATAGATGGCCGCAACCAGCTGGTATTATCGCAACTTCTAATCGCGTTGCTGTACCTGCTGGCACCTTGCGTAATTAGTTTTGCATTTAACTTTTCATTGCAGGGTGCCTATTCGTTTAGTCTGCATAAATGAAACAGCAAAATTTAAGCGGCTGCCTGCGCGACCTTGCAGTTGTGGCGTATTCACAGCTGACTTTTTTTTTTCTTATTCGCGCACGCGCGAGAGAAGGCTTACTGAGGTCACTGGCAAGATGTCGGGCGAGTGAGGTTCAGTAACGCGTAACGATTCTGTAACGAATCGTTACGCGTTACTGAACGCGTTACTGAATTTTGTTTGTATACACTATGGTTGACGCATATATATATATATATATATATATATATATATATATATATATATATATATATATATATATATATATATATATATATATATATATTCTAAACGAAAAAAAAATACTCGTACCATCCACGTGCACCGTCTGACTAGTATTTTTACACATGTGTTCAAAGAAATATTTATGCATGCTGAAGTGCGGTACAATGGATAAGGCGGAGAAAGAGAGGAGAAACAAAACACTCGGGCATTAACAGTGCAATTACACTGGTGGCGACAGCGGCAATTTAAGTAAATGCATTGCTGCTTATGGATAGCGGCGTGAAGCTGATAACAATTATCACGTTTTGCATTCCGACAACGCACTGCCATTTATCTCTGCCGATAAAAAATGCGCCCAGTTGAGGCTTAAAATAGCTATGTGCAAACCAGGCGACTTTTCAACCAACAAAGCATGGTTTCGTCTCGTGCTGGCAACCCAGCAAAACAGTTGTACGTTAGTTATTGTAGTATGAGTCGTCCCTACGCTATAAGATTCGGGCTGCGACTTCGGTCACCCATTGTTTCCAAGGGGTAAGCGATACACGGTGCTGTTACGACGCCACATTGTCAGCGGATACTAACTACACGTTACTAGCAGCAGCAACACGATGTCGGGTCACCGGAGCGAAGCTGGGGTGAAAGATGGCCCATCCCTAATGGAGAATTCTGCACACGCCCATAGGCCTTATAGTACCCATATCTGCGAAAACTTGTAACCAAGGAGGTCCGTATTGTTTCATTACTTACTTCGGGCTGTCTCATCTGAAACCACGTGACCGCTTCTGTCAGAGGCGACAATGCAGTGAAGCATTCATTGACCGTGCGTTGTTTGGCTTCAGAAAGGTGCACGTGTGTATAAACACTAATGCTCATACATGAACACGTGTCCGGCACAAGATGAAACAGATACATGTGATTTGTTTGTTACGTCCTATGAGCTGTCAAGATACATAATCTTTTTATCATGGAGGGATCTTCTCATAACTTGTTATTATCCCAACCTTCGATTACTTCTCGGTAAAGCTGATTTTCGTTCTTATAAACAATACTTGTGTCATCGAAAAGTGGCGCACATGCGCACTGACGACAGTGTATGGACAATTGTGATTTAGGTTTTCCTTTTAAGGAGTTAAAGGTGCTCTCTGAGCCGCACATATTTTGTCCAAAAAATAAAAGATAACATCCACGTGTAACATGTGTTGTATACGGAATACCACTTTCATGTGGTCAAGCGTATGTGCGCCAAACGGGCCGTTGCGATAATGTGCGGCTCAGAGAGCACTTTAGCTCTTTAAAAGGAACCCCTAATTCACATTTGTACATTATGGTCCACTGTTAAAGGGAACACTCGAATGAGCCAATTTCATTTTGTTGGCCCCCTAACGGCTAGTGGATGCGGAAAGATTGTTCCTGCACGTTACTAGTCTATCATAAGGGTTCGTAACTGTCAACCACCAGCAGTGTTATCCAAATCTAAGCCACTAGGCTTTTGCAGGAGAGCGAAATCCGGACATACCCGAAACTCAAGTGTTCCCTTTAACAGTGGACCCGTCTGTACATGCACTGTCGCCAGTGCGCATGTGTGCCCCTTTTCAATGACAGCAGCATTCTTTATAAGAACAAAAATCAGTTTTACTGGGAAGTAATCGAGGCTTGGAATATTAACAAGTTGGGAGAAGACTGCGTCAGTGAAGCCTCGCTATACCCCTCCATGATAAAGAGATTATGTATCTTTACAGCTCATAGGATGTAACAAAAAATCGCATGTATCTGTTTCACCTTCTTCTGCACACGTGTTCACGTAAGCGCATACGTTGTTTTTTCAATAAAAAAATTTCATTTGATGTCAGCGCTCGTCTTGTGTGTATCCTCCTCTTTTTGTCTTCCTTTTACATCTGGGCTGTTCCTCGGCAAGGTGTATATATCTGATATGTCTTTGAGCAAACAAAGGCTATGGTCATAAGTGAGACGTGATATCGATTGTGCTGTCTGTGCTCACGCTAATTGAAAAACGCCGGCTATAGGCTACCTACGCCTGTTTGCTTGTTGACGATGTTATTTTACCGCCACAGTTCACACCAACATCTCGTTAAATACATTCAATAAAACTTTAAGACGTTGAACCCCAGATACCGAAAAAAAAATATTACATTTAATAAAATAGAGCGAGAGAGAAGATAAATCGGATCTCAGACTGCGCTTTCAGCTCGATCTCACGTAACGTCATCCTTCTTTCTTTTCTTTTTTTTTTTCGAAAAGGAGAACATGACCGGCTGATCGGGTATAAACGAAGGCTGACAGTATATTGCACGGCTTTGATTGACACTTGTATTTCTCGGCATTTATCTCGTTGGGTGAACTCTTGTGAACAAAGCGTGGTAGAAAGCTGGTCAGAAGTATTAGACCTACCGAGCTGAGTGCTGCTGCCACGTTGCAGGAAACGCATTGTAACTTTCGACGAGCGCTGGCTTCGCCTGCGAGTGCGCCGTCGGTTGGTCGATGACAGCCAGCGGCGCCTGAGCTGCACCGAACGCCTGCGCGTGTTTTCCTTGATCCGTGACAGCCGCGTTAATGAGCGCCTATAAATAAGTCTTAGCGCACCCTTACCGTTGAGCGTTAGGAAGCGTACGAGCGCCAACCAGCGTGTGTGCTTAGGACCTGCGTGGTGTGGGATTGCATGCTTGCGTGACAGCTTGCGCGCTGGAGTGTCTCGCAATCGTTTCGCTGCTCGGGCTTAGCGAGCGGCTACGGTGTCGGCCTGTTCGAAATTTTTCGACCTCATTAGCGCGTCTGCTCGTTACAGCTCACTGAGGGATCGAAAAGGGGTGGAGCGTCGATGGCTATCATTCCTGTACTTGTGGCATCTCGGCGTGTGTAGCAGAAAATCGGAGAGTCTGATTATTTGTAGCTTTTTTTTAGCTGCTCAGTTCGACAAATTGCCGACTTCTGTATTCGTTTGTTTGTTTCTCGGTTCAATACAATAACCATCTTCATCGTTTTTTGCCTGGTGGGCACAAGCTCTACCGCAACTAAGCATTTAAATACTTATGGATGAATGTTATTTTTTTAATGATTGCATTGTAAACGAAAAACTCGTTTTTTTTTTGGGGGGGGGGGAACTGTTAGAAAATTGCTTCTTTTTTTTAAATTAATATAATCGAGAGGCTGTCGCTACATGATAGCATTGGGAGCGCAACAAAAGAGTGACTCATTTGTTGCGCTCACTTTATATCTGGTATATACCGTAACAGCGCGTCTTCCGCGTAACAGCGCGGAAGATCTAGGAACCTTGCTAAAGTGAAAACACGAACCAACTACGGAAACCGATTATTACAATGGCAAATTCCTAACCTCCCCAATGATGAACATTTGCAGTTCGATATTATGGAACATTATCTAACTCTGTTAACATTTAGAAAAAAAAAATCAAAACAGTATTTTCTCGGAAAATAATGTTTTGTTCGAGTGCTACATAACCTTATTATTTTTTTCATTTATTTATTAGGTGCTATGCTATCAAAAATACCTGGCTCCAGTTATTGTAAAACCGTGTAGCTATACATTTTCATTTATTTTGTTTGTATACTTATTTGGATTATTGCTCTTTCTTATGCTGTATTGAACTAGTTCATTTGTAATTGTGACATTTATGTACATGCACATATATATGTGTATATGCCTGGGTGTTCGGCAGTTGTCCGCTGTTGTCTGCTGTACTCGTGGTGCTAGGAGCTTAGACAGGCGTTCATTCTAAAAAGACAGGGCGTGCAAACACGGACAAAAGAAAGAAGTCAGGACACCGCAAACGCCGACTAACAACTGAAGAGACGCACAACGGCTGAAAAGAAAGAAGGCACGAAAACTTATCTGCGCATGCCCATGCAACAGGCGAACCTATCAATCCGGCACGCGTGGCGGTCTACGTGGAAGATAACTGTTAAGGCATTTGATTTCATCTTTATGCAAGTTAATCGACGGTTGGCTCACGCATGAGCTACCACTATTCTCGATATGTCATGCTTCAATCATCAGGCGCGTTTCTTTATTTCTATGACGGTACAACACTGCGCATTCATCGAATTTTGGCATGCACTTACAATCTCGACAATGTAAAGATAGATCAGAAGGTGAGCCTCCTGTTAGCGATCTCTTATGTTCCAACAATCTCTGGTTGATGCATCGGCCCGTCTGTCCTATGTAGAAGCGGCCGCAGCTGAAAGGAATCTTATACACCACACTCGTACGGCAATCAGTGAATTTGTTGGTGTGTTTTACGAAACAAATATCGGTCCGCTTCTTGTATTTTACTCGCTCATTCTTCCTCTGCACAGCGGCACAAATCTTACCTAGCTTATTGGCAGCCGTGAAAACAACATTAACGCCGTATCTAGTTCCTACTTTCTTTAGCCTGTGAGATACGCGATGAATGTACGGTATACCTACGACACGTTTCTTCCTATCGCTTTCTGCAACCGCGCTCGGACTTAACACAATAGACTTCTTTAAACGTTCAGCGACCGTGGCCACTGCATCACGAGGATACCCTACATCTAAAAGACGTGTATCCTGTGCGTTAAAGCTATTACTCATTTTGTGCTCACACGACTTGGTGAGGGTTGACCTAAGGCAAGACATGGCGATGCCGTTTTTTACAACCTTCGAGTGCTTCGACGAAAAATTTAGCAGCGGTTTCGAAGATCTAGGAGAATACTGCCAGCACACGTGGTTCTTCTGGAACGTTAAGGAAATATCTAGAAATTGTATTCCATTATTCTGAGGCACCTCTTTAGTAAAGCTCAGCCCTCCTCCATTTAATTCAAATTTTTCGCTCACGGAACTTACCACCTTTTCAAAGTCCTCACCACTACAAAAATCAAGTAATCGTCCACATAACGAAAAACCTTGGCGCCTTCCAAAAGATTGTCAATCTTGCTAAGGTATAAATCACTAAGAACCGGAGCAACTTTAGAACCAATATATATCCCTGATTTCTGCACATAAACGCCTTCCTTCCAACCTACCAGCGTCGACTTTAAATACATGGAAAGGATTTCTAGAAATTCCCCGGTAGAAACACCACATTTATCGGTGAAAACCGTCTGGTGCTCTTGTTCATTAATACATTCATTAACACATTTTAACAAGTCCTCATGCGGCAAAGAATAATGCAGGTCTTCAATATCCATACTAAAAGCCTTACAACAGCCGGGGTTCTCCTCTGAGGGGAACTGAACTAGCGCCTGTGTGTCCGTGTTTGCACGCCCTGTTTTTTTTTTAGAATGAATACTTACCAACTAGCTCAGCTCTCTGTTATTCTTAGACAGGTGTGTATGTACACGCCTTTTGCTCCGGCACCATGACAAGTCATGTCTCATGAATTGTCAAAATTGTAATTAAACTCCAAACTTCAAACAAGCGCTCGCACAAGCGTGGGCAATATGGCCTTTACACTCCTTGGAGAACAGGCACCTGACTTCTCTTTCCTAGAAGTACGAAAGGGCAGCCTTAAAAAATCCCGTCTTTTACGACGCTTATCGGGTTTATTGTCAATTTATTCGATCTTTAAGGCAGTTTACAAATGTGAAGTGGTAGTGTGGCCGCGCAGATTACCTGAACGGGTCTTATATCATTGCTTTGTTCGTTGAAACAGATCTGTTGGGATCACCTTGCGCTTAAATCTATGCTTGCTTGGGAAATTTTGCCAGTATATAGTGCTTGCAAGGCGCTCTGGATTGGTGCTGTTTGCGTGCACGCCTGAGGGCGGCTCCCAGCCGCAAGCGTGAACACCTCTCGACCTGCGTTTCTTTTATGTTCTTGCGGCGAAACCGCGACTGCAAGAAGGTTGGAAGGTTGTCGTTACGTATATATTTGAGGTGTCCCCCATATTTAGTCCGTAATGCCCTGTGCGGTAGCTATTGAGAAGAAAAAAAGACTTTCAATTTCACTGGTTGACGGGAAAATGAACGTGCTCCATTATGGGATGTCGACGAGGAACTTGCGAGTGTACGTGCAACTCTCTCTCATTGAAGTAAGGCACCCTTCGCGACGTCGCTGACACGGAATCGCACAAACATTAGAGTTGCACACCTCTGGCGCCCCTAACGCGCACTCGAGGTCGTAAAAATAGAATGACGAGCGGGTGCGAGAGAGAGAGAGAGAGAGCGAGAGATCGCGGAAGCTGTTCAGCTTTCACCCCTGCCACGAATGTTTGGAGGCGCCGCGACAAGATTGGAACGCTCTCGCATCGCCGGCTGACCGAAAGTGGTTCCGCGTTCGAAGAGCCACACGTGTCGGAGGCGCTGTCGTCGCCAGGAAGCGAGCGTGATGGCCGTCGAGGAATGTGTGTGTGCGAAGGAGGCCGTTAAGTAGTTGTTTTGTCTGCGAGGGACACGAGCGTCGAATAAGGACTGTTGTTACGAACGGATGTTTGGTCGATTTCCTGTTACTATAAGGTGTGATATCGAAAGAGTCTGGAGCGCCTGCGTCGATCGGTACGCGACCGCAGTTGTCGCCTAGAGGTAAAACATCCGTCGCCTCCGTGGGAGGTAACCGGATCGATTTCTGAACGAACCGGTTTTTCTCAAAGGGATAAGAATCTCCCCCCTGCTCGGCTAAATTCTCATTGTGAAAGGGGCTCCATAGGCACCTCTTGTACATTCGTACCCCGCCCCTTTCCCTTTCACAGTACTGTTATTTGGGTCATCGCGTTGTTTTAAATTCCAAATATACCCCACCCACGTGCCTGCCCAAGCATCCACGATAGCAAGCCTTTCCTGACCACGAGACAGTTCAAGTCTACGCGCAAACGCGAGATAGTCACGATGCTGCGGTCTTTTCCTCTCCAAAAACAACAAGAAATTATAATGCGCAATGGTAATGCGCCATGGCAAAATAAAGGTGACGCTGCTGGTCGAAGTAGACACACCTGTTATATCAGATCAGCTCCAGAAATCGCTGGTCGATTAGCTGAAACTGCACGGCTGAAGAAGTTCACGTGGTCTCATTCAGATTCGTGCCGCCATGGCTGGAAGGTGTGTCGATGCGTCAGGAGGCAAAAAAAAAAAAAATACCAGCGTTACCCCACCCCTCTTTCTATGCATAGTTCTCAGCGTCTAAACCAGTGATCACCACGACGGGTTTAAGTATCATAGTCCACGCTACTTCGTTACAGGAAAAAGAGACACCCAGAAGCCCCATCGTTGTTTACGATAAGAGCAGAATGACTAACGGGTGAGGACCCTCTGGCGATCCCCGGCCGGTGCTTTCAGAGACCCTAATCGCCTGCTCCCATGGTGGGTTGAAACGATCACCGCCGACTTTCGACAGATTATTTAAAACGACAAAATCGCTCGCCTTCTCGTTCCAATAGTTTTGGTGCATTCACTGTCGCTCGTCAAGCACACGTGGTAACTCCGTCTGTGCAAAACTTCTTACAGGAGAGAAGCGATGCTCACATTAAATGCCTCTGTGGCCAGTCTGACTTTCTTCTGCTGTCAATCGGAAGAAATGAAGGATAAAAGCTGATCGAGAGACCTCTTACTGAAAAAGAAGAAGAAAAAATACATATTTACTGCCGCGTTCATGACACATCAGGAAAGCGAAGGTGGGAGGGGGTACAAGCAACGCCACCAAGAGAAAATTTCATCATGGTGACATTTGTACGATTTGTACGATACATTCGTCGATCGCTGTGCGTGCGCCTGCTGCGTGGGACCCAAAGAAATGGTAGTCGCAAAACTGCGAAAAGACGCCGGCATTTCAAACCTGTTCGTCGAAAGGAATGCTTCCATGGGTCTTCTCTCGTACTGGTTGCACTTTGCCCGTCCGCTTCGAGAAAACGAGGAAATATAGAAAGGCAAACTTATCTTTATTTTTTTTCTAACCCTGAGAGTTTCTCAGTTCCTCTAAGAACGGCGGGATGTGGATTGAAGGAAAGAGAGCGTGTCCCAGTCTGTTTTTGAATTCCACAGCTTTGAATGTCAAGCCCGCTCTTTTAGTGCTTGGAGGGACGAGTTTACTTATAGCTGTTCGTAATGAAGGTTCATTACGGCAGCTGTCGGAATAGCCATACTTAGCGCTTGAACAAAACGCAGAAGCGAAGAGAAAGCGCTGACAAGGGATGTGAACGGATGGCAGTAGACCACTTTCCACATTGCATTGATTTGCCTAGGAGTGCTATGAGAGCAGAGTACAATAAAGAGATAGACTATTGTGCCCTTTTAATCCGTCACAATGGAACTTTATCGACTCGTCCATCTTGCCGTACTTCTACTGTAGTCATGTGAACTCGAGATCTGGCGTTTTACGTACTTCATACTTCTTTAAAGGGGCCCTCCAACACCTTTTTTTGAAGCGCCTACATCGTTGCCGACCGCATCAACGCGCAGTGACGCTCGCCAGTACTTTTGCGGGCGGAAATGACGAAGATGAGCGCTGGCCTATGATTGGACAAATGTAAAGTTTGAAGTAATAATGGCGTTGCATCACAAAAGGGGTTATTATTGGGTTTAGTTTTTCTTTAGCATGCTTTTTTCACTAAACACCAACTAGACGAACGATCTTAGACTTTTTCAGCTTTAAAACTGCAGCGCCCGGCAAAGAATTCGCCGAACGCCACGGCGCTGGAGGAAACGCGCTGGGGACGCTCCAGGCGCCGTTGTTTGAAGAAACTGAAGGGAGAAAAATGTAAGAGCGTTGATATAGACGCCGTCGCAACAAGAAAGATGACCAAAACTACAAAACATGATAGAGGCGTTCGCGATGTGCCGCGTTTCGCATGTGCAGTTAATGCACCACATTGTTTGTTACTATCGCAACGGCGTCATCATTACGTTGGAAAGAACGGGCAACATTGTATGCAAGCTTCCCGTGCGTAGGATCGTTCAGTTCATTTCATTGGGGCGCCATCAAACGTCACAGGGCGAGCGAAACGGGATCAGGTGACCCCGCGAAAATCGTGTTGAGGGTAGGCCCCCATTTTATTGTATTTTGAGTGTTCTAGGCTGAATAACTTCGAACTGCGTGCCCCTATCGCTGCCGTTCTTGCTGCACCAGTCTATTCAGCCTTCAGTCTACGCAACCCAAACGCAAAAAATGTAAAACAATGAGGTCCGGAAAAGTGTTGGAGGGTGCCTTTAACAGCGGAGCTGTCTATGCAAGCCGTTGGTTGTAATCAGCGAACAGTAAACTATCATCATCATGAACCGGCGCGCGCTGTGTTCGTCCTCTTCTTCTCTTCCTCTTCATCTTTTGCTTCGCTCCGAGAACACGCGCCCCGCCACGGTGGCCTAGTGGTTATGGCGCTCGACTGCTGACCCGAAGGTCGCGGGATCGAATCCCGGCCGCGGCGGCTGCATTTTTGATGGAGGCGAAAATGTTTGTTAGGCCCGTGTACTTAGATTTAGGTGCACGTTAAAGAACCCCAGGTGGTCGAAATTTACGGAGCCCTCCACTAAGACGTCTCTCATAATCATATCGTGGTTTTGGAACATTAAACCCCAGATATTATTATTATTATTATTATTATTATTATTATTATTATTATTATTATTATCATCATCATCATCCGAGAACACGTGCGCCGATTTGTCCGGCGGGGGGTGGGATAACTCTAATGGGTGAGAGAACCGAGAGAGTGAAAGAGAAATTCTTGGGGAAAAAAGATTTTTGACGAGACGGGATTCGAGCCCACGTACCCGCGATCCGAAGGCGAGCATCGTGACCACTGGGCCATCCAGGTATACGCTAGAGCAGCGCATTACAAAGCCGAGTTTAGTATAGCATACCAATGGGGTGGGAAGGAGAAGTGAGGGTGAGGAGGAGGGGAGAGAGTAAAGCATAGCATAGAAAGAAAGATGAGAAATAGAGACAAAGGAAGGGAAGAAAGTGAAAGAAAGAAAGAAAGAGAAAAAGAGAAACAAAGAAGGCCGCCCAGATCCGCACTTCCTTCGGGCTTGACACCACTAGTGCGAAGATGACTTCATTTTTTTTTTCATGTTACATCCGATGACATTTGGAGATGATGGTCAGGTGTCAATATTTATCATCACTTATGTTTTAGAAGCGTCTATGGTTACGGTTGATTGCTTCACTCGTAGAAGAGACACCCCGAAAAAAAAAATGAAAATCTGATATTACAGCTTAAACTTACGGCATATCGTTGGGGAGATGACCAAAAGTTCGAAGTGGCGTCCATTCGTCAATTGGCCATTTTCACCTTTCTTACTTTATCATGCGAGAAAGTAAACGGAATTGCAAAATGTATGAATGCTGCCACGACGGATTATGTAAACGCGAACGACCAGAAACAAGTAACTTTGAAGAATAAATTATTTGACTAACATCGTCCGGGCTGTCGCTTTAATTATTATTATTATTTTTTTGCCTTCATTCAGGATTGAATGTTAACATTCGCGACATAAGTTACAGGCGATTTGTAAGTATAACTGAACGTTCTCGAAGAACGTTATTGCACCACTGTTCCGTTCTTTTCAGTTCTAAATGGCTTGCTGTGGAGAGGTTTAATCACCTCGGCTACTCCACTTCTATGAGTTCTGCAGCCAAAAAAAGAAAAAAACGAAAAAAAAACCGAAAAGAAAGTGGTTACTCACAAACAAAAATGAACAAGTAAAGAAGAAAACGTACAGCAAATTGAAACAAATACAGAATATAATATGGCAATGGACAGTTCGCTCGCAGGACTTCACTTTGCAATAGAACGTTCACACGCACCGTGTTGCCTTTCTGGTAACCCAAAACCCGAACAGCTCCGAGAGAAAAGAAATAGGGGGGATATTTTTGTCTAAGGAACCCAATTATGCAAAAAAGACAGGTCCTGCCAGGCCTTCTAAATGTGTCCCCGAACCGAACTGCTCCCCCGTCCTCCAGCGTAACGCAAACCTTTCCGTTCTCTTTCTCTTCTTTCTTTCTTTCTTTCTTTCTTTCTTTCTTTCTTTCTTTCTTTCTTTCTTTCTTTCTTTCTTTCTTTCTTTCTTTCTTTCTTTCTTTCTTTCTTTCTTTCCATCGCCACCCAGTCTGGCACGTGCCACTGCAGCGCCGGGGGCCTCAGCCCGGTGCTTGCCGTGTTTTCTTATTCATTGTTCATTGACGTGCTGCGCTTGCTTGTTGGCTGCTGCTTCTCGTTCTTGGTCAAGTTCCAGGCACCGGGCTCGGCACGACGAGGCGCGGTCGTTCACCCCTTCTACGCAGTCACGAAACCTATACCGAGGAGAGCCGAAATAAGAAAACATACGGCACAAGAAAGAGTGAAGAATGCGGAGAGTATTGTCACTGGCGGGGAATGACAGTGCATGGCCGGCCGCGCTTGCGTCAAATCCGCGGCATGAGCGAGGAGCGATTCGCGATTGGCATGAATTGCGTGCCTATGCATTTTTGTCCTACGTAGCTTGCGGGGATGTCGTGCGTGCGCATGCAGTCCTGACAGCTTCTATCGCCATGGCGCCTGACACCGCAGCGCGCTCGAAATTTCAATTTAGCGAGAAATTAGTGTCCGAATGAACACCCCTAAAGCAGTTTGCTCTGGCGCGTGTGTCACACGGCTCCATCGATCGGACTATCGGACTACTACATTCCTGCTGTATTTCCGCGAGTTTAGATTACCGTACTTTGTGCAAATGCGGTAACTTTTGCGAGGGCGCACATGTTCACATCTTTATAAACTTATGACGTTGTTCACCGTGCACATAAATATTGGCGAGTCGTACCGCGACTTCATTTTTTGTCGTTGATAATTGTCTGAAGGTAACATGGATGTTATTAGAATTTTCCGGGGCAGTCTGCACACGCTTCGTAGCGTCTCCGTAGTATCCAGAACAGGCCTCAAGTGTATTTTCCCTTATCCTGTGGATGGTGCTTGAGGCTTCTGATTGCAGGGCCTTAGATGGGCGAGCTCAATAGGTATCTTTTCCACAACGTTCTCTGTTTTCTCTTTACATTGACTGCGTTTGATAAGGTGCATGGATACACCTTCTTCGTTAGTGCTAGGCATGACGACGGTTGTGCACGTACAAATAATTTAAGCACTACCGTATTACCTCACCAGGCGTCATGTTATACATGTCGTAGTATGACGTCTGCAGCTCAGTTACAAACTGTTCACAAGTAGAAATTTAAATCTGATTTAACTAAGCCTCGGGTCTCGTATTAACTTACACGTCCTGGTAACAACGCCGAGGGAAAATAGTGCCAGGCGCATACAAAAAAAAAGGGGGGTGGGGGAGGGGGCGGCTCTTAAATGTCACTCTGTTTATAGCGTACTTAAAAAGGCATGACGTATCTTGACCACAGACGTCGAATTCGGCGTTCACGTGCACTGGTGGTTGTTCAACAAATAAGTATGATTCACGGTAATTTCACCACTGCGCTTACAATAAAATACACTATTTACATCACGCGTATGATGTATACATGCCCGGTTATGAAACCAGTGATACGAGTAGACTTATGATGTATGGCTTCACATCCACAAATACAGTCAACAATCTCGTCCCTTCGTCGTCTCACTTTGATCTATTTTATTCAATTTTTGTTTTCGCTTGAGAAGGTGGGCAACGTCACCTGTTGATCGAAGTGTGTACTCGTAGTTAGCTGTCGCTCGACATCCCCTATGCAATGCAAACGTGTGCCTGAGCAACCATTACTTAACGCCTTTCGTTTCGGATGTCTCCGTCGCACACAGCAGCGCTATGATGAGACGCATGCGTTTGATGTTGCCACGTGTTGAGCAAACGGCACCCTGGGAGGGTGGAGTGCCCCGTCTTCATTCTTTGCATCGAAAGCCCTTTGCGCTCTGAATATTTGTCTGCAGGCGTTCCATGACGATGGAGCCTCCTAATGAGGACAGATGTAGTTCGCTGCGCGTTCGACCTTGGAGGCGGATACCTGCCCGCTCCTCTTGCAAAATAAGGGCTTATAAAGGCTTTGTTCGGGGAGTAAGAGTCAAGATTTATTGGTCAGACGGGACACGTATACGCGACGTTGTTTCACTGGCGAGCACATTCAAATGAGAGGACTGTAAGGCGATAGTGTGTCTTATCTAGAAATGGCAGAATGCAACGGCTGTTTGATTTATTTTTGCTTCAATACAAATATGCAAACACGAAGAACGATTTCGTAGAAAGCAGAGTGAAAGAGAAATACACGTTTATTTTTCGAAACATTGTTTCCAGCGATTCGCGGTACTGCACGGAAAACGAAGGGGCGGGGGGGGGGGGGGGGTCCAAGAAACCCCTGACTTCGACTCAAGCACATTTAAAGGCCAACTCCGGCGATTTTTTGAGGTCGATGGATCTCAATGAAATTCGCTGGGTACGTTCCTTTGCACGTTTCCGTCATTTATGCCAAATTACAGGTTTGAGACATGCGCAGATTGTTTGCAAATGAATTTTAAAGATTGTCTGCAAACGCCCTCCTGGCTTCCCACAATTATTGGCAACATTGCGTCTGTGACGTCAGTATTGGGAAGGCGGCGGAAGTGACGCAGCCGAGGGCACCGCTAACTTCGGCGCTTCGGCCGCTACAGCGAGCGTCTGCTGTGCACAAGGCGACAGAGAGCGTTGGTTTGGCCGGCGCTTCGCTGGGCGTCCCGGCTGTCAGAGTTTTCATACTCCGCGCCGGCGTGACCGGCATGCCTTGCACGACTTCCGGTTCGTTCGTAACGTCTACGTCATACGTAGACAGTACACTCGGTTGGGTTTCGGTTTCGGTGTTGCGCTTTTTTGCTTATTTAAAATTATTCTCCAATTTGCCGAGTATTTCTGCTATCGGGCCCGTAACAGGAGCGTCTCAGGAACATAAAAGCACCGTTACTTTGACATGGCCAAAAAATCGCCGGAGTTGGCCTTTAAGGAAATGAACGTATAGGCACTAACGCAGACAAGTTTGCCGTGCAATGAGAAAATGAAAGGGAGGGAGATATTAGACAGGGAAAAAAAATCACAGCGACACTTACGCATTCGCCTAAGACGAATCGAAGGCGAAAGCCTTCTTCTTTTTCTTTTCAGTCGATGTATTGATCCCCCCCGCCACTTTAGGAAATCCTTCCGCACCTAACGTGGCCTTGCACTGCTCCAGGATCGGCGACATTGCAAGATTTCTGCACCTCACATGATTTTGCATTGCCTCCTTGATCGGCCCACCTTTGACCAAGCGGCGATGTCATGTGGGGTCATCATCATGCGACGTCACGATGACGCCATAGAGACGTCATCATGTCACAAATCTTGGCGATCTGTGCGCCATGCTGACGTCATATGATGACGTCATCACTTGATTTTTTTTTTTTGCATCACTCGTATTGACGCTGCCCGCTGTCAATTTTCGCGTTTGATGAGGCATCTAAGACTTTCGCCTTAAGAAAAGTAAGAAACATATCGATTTGCGCGACCTGTACAAAGCTATTTTTGGCCGTCGCTTACAATCCTAGAATAGTAGAACAGCGGCATTGTTTCGCATATGGTGTTTTGGTCGATTCCGTCGGGTCGATCTCGTCGAACATAGCTACTCTGTGGAGCATTGCGGTCAATGAATGGAGCTGCTGTCTGCCTAACTTTCTTCGATAAGTCTGAACCGCACCCACAAGGCGCGTTCGAAAAAAAATTGGAGCATTTATTTACTTGCAGTACTAATTTTGGTGGTGGCAGCTGTGCTTCTGAATACAGGTCGTCCGTGTCCAGGTGAGGAGGTAATAAATGCCCTCTGCCGTGGCTATTCAAAGTGTGTACGAGTTCTCGTGTCGTCGCTGTGCGTCCCGCCAGCTCCATCGATTCAGCGTTGTCTGTTGCAGCGGTACAGTGCATGCGGTTGATACCGGGAAGGGGGGAGAGAGGTCGCTCTGCTATTGTCACATGGAGAACGGGCACATTGATTGAGCGTGCTTTATTTTGGGCTCTCGAACACGGTGTAGGCCTTCAGCGGTAATTGGTATCGTGCAAACTTCTCCCCCGACTTGTGTGTCTCTCTCTCTCTCTCTCTCTCTATCTCTATCTCTCTCTCTCTCTCTCTCTGTCTACTCGCCACGGTGGTCTAGTGGTTATGGTGCTCGACCGAGGGTCTTGGTATCGAATCCCGACCGCGGCGACCGCGTTTCGATGGAGGCGAAATGCAAGAGGTTGGTGTACTTAGGTTTAGGTGCACGTTTAAGAAGGCCAGATGGCGAAAATTTCCGGAGCGCTCCACTACGGCGTCCCTCATAATTACGTCGTGGTTGTGGGACGTAAGACCCCAACAGTTATTATTAGCTACATTGGAGCACAATCAGCCCAATGTGTTAAAACCATGGGGCGATAAAACTTGGTGCTAACGCGAGGGATGAAAAAAGAAAATTTTGCTCGTCCCTTGTGCTAGTGCTCAGCATCATTTACTACCACGGACAATAACCACTATAGTCGGTGCTGCAGCCATAAGTTTCATATGTTAAGGCAACCCGCTTTGTCGAGAAAGTAAAAGCTAATTTTATAACGCGAGCATACCTCTTAAACAATTTCATTTTTGTGATGTGGCAAAGAGTAGCTGATACCCCTTCTTTGTCCTCTCTCCTATCGCTTCACAATGAAACGTGCTGGAGCGACATCCATAGAGCATGCAGGGTCTGCCTGGAATCGGACGGAGCAAGAAAGTTTTATCTGTACGAGATTTATACCTCAGGATACGCCGACAATTATAATGTCGATTTGTTTTTGCGTTCATCAGCAGTACAAATATCAAATAGATTTAAAAATTTTATATGAAGTTATTAACTCCTTCTCAGGCCTTTCTGGCGGTAACCTCATCACATTTACTATAACGAAAGTTGTACCCGGTCTTACTAATACATTTAAATACATTTTTCCCGTGCAATGGTGCTTTGGAATTCCCTACGTGGTGTAGCATTCGCTCTTTGCCACTAAAGTATTTTATTGTTGCCATTGAAGAGTATCTTGCTGACATTTTTATCACTGTTCTCTTGTGTGTGTGTATTTGTTTTACCATTAGTAGTATCTGTGTTTGTTGTAGCAGTCGCATTATATAACGTTCCCATGTCCTGCTATAGCCCTAAATAGGGCTGCAGTATAAATAAATAAATAAATAAATAAATAAATAAATAAATAAATAAATAAATAAATAAATAAATAAATAAATAAATAAATAAATAAATAGGAAGAAAGAAATAAGTCGTGTCGTAAGGTCCACTGCAGCGCACCAACCTGTATGTTAACTAGATTTGTGAAAGCATCGTGCTCTGTCGTAACCCGCTATGAAGTTGCACGTTCCGTCTGAGTAGACCTATGACGACATGGGGCTCCGTAAGAGTTCCGTCTCAGCGAGCGGGCTTACGTAAGAGTTTTTTTTAGGAGGTGACTTGGGTGCAATACACAGCAGGAGAGGAGAGATTTGCCGGACTATGTCGAGTTGTCTGACTCGGCACTTTTGTTTGCTTCTTTTTCCGGTTTAGTTCCGGCTTCGTACGCTTGCGTAGGTTGTCTCTACTTGCGAAGTGAAGGCTTCGATATACGTGCACGCAATGATGTGCACCTATACCAAAATGTTAGCTCTCATACGTGGGACAAGCGACGACTGAGTTGGCAGAATACGAAACTTTTTCTTTTTTTTTTGTGCTAAAGATTTTGTCTCCTTTACGTGTTGATTTATCGTACCATCGGAAGCACAACGTTAGCATCGATAAAGTCTGACAAATAACGACGAAGGAGGATTTCGCTTATAGCTCGTGGAAGCTTCCCCTATTGTTTTTCTACGTCACTGCCTTCATCATGGACAAACACAATTGTCGATCACGTGGCAGCCATCGCGTGGGCAGGTCATCATATAAAGTGAATTGAGGTGTAGAACAATTGTCTCGTCGTACGTATTTCTAGGATATTTGCAAGCACGATCTTAACCTACCCTCTTACCTCTCTGCCTTTTTCAGTATTTGTCCGATATGAGTATGCACAGACATCGTGCGGTCGACAATTCATTTAATAAGAATACTGTCACTTCTTGAATATTTATGAGGGATGGAAAGACTATGTAAGTGCAGGAAAAGTAAATTCACTTGCACGTCGCCTGACCGCAATCTACGCATCGCTAGATCAAGTGCACACATGCGCCGAGAGCTCGACATGGTCACGTGGAAAGCCTGCGCGTGCTTCCTCGTGCAAGCAATCATTGTTCACCTATCGTCGTTTTGAATGCAAATAGCCGTTTCTCCATTAACACGATCCGCATCCATGGCCGCGAGTCACGTGAACAGCCACGCCCCTCGCGTTTGGCAACGGCTGACTGGGTGCGCAGCGTATCGCATGATGACGAGGCCGTATGCAAAGAAGCGGCGGAAGCCCGCGGTAAACAAAACGAAGAAACAAGCGTTAGTCGGAGGTCGTCATTAGAGCGCCAAAGCTCCTTTCCGTATTTAGAGATATTCCTGCGTTTAACCGGCATATAGTTAGTGTTGGGCGTATGTCTTTTCTTTCCCCGTTTACGTACACGAACCACCATCGACCTTTGGACTTAACTAGGACTGCGAAACGCCCAAAAGGTCGTCACGACATGTGGTCGTCACGACGTCCTAGGGTGCTTCGCGCGTGCCTATACATACATTCGGGCGACACACCCTCGTTTTTTGTTTTTGTGGTGTTGATACGTATGCACACGCAGTTGAAAAAGAAGACGACAAACGTGCGAAACGCAAGTTTACTAACGTTTCGGCAGGTGCGCCGGCCTTCATCAGAGTAAAAGGCTACTCTGGCGTAGTGCGATACCACCTGTGTACTTAGATTCAGGTGAACGTTCAAGACCTCCAGATTGTCAAGATTATCCCGTAGTTTCCAACTGCGGCATGCCTTGTAATCACATGACTATTTCTGACACGTAAAACTCCGGCATCTATCAATCAATCACTTATACCCTATAAACTTGTCATTACAGTGTGGCGCAGTGCTAGTTAATGCAATGGAGATGACGTATATTATAGATACTAGACGAGAAAGAACTTATTTATATTACGTTACAAGAATTCTGTCTGGGGAAAATGGCTGGACGAGTTGCTTTAGCCTTCCGATTTATTTATGCTACCGCTTCGCCGAAGTTATTGGATGTGTTGCAATAGTCGCCGTAGATGGCAAAATAGAGAGATAAGCGGACAGCGGCCATCTTAAGTCTGATTCCAACTCTCACGTAGCCGGACACGTAAACAGCATAGGGCACAAACATACAGTGCAGGCTACTTTGCCGTCCGAACAAGATGGCGGCTGAGCGGAATGCTTGGATATCGCATCTATCGTCGTCGTCTGCCCACAGGGACGCTTGTAGGCTTCTCTGCTGTGTGCTTCGTCTCGTGGCTGGTTCCAATCCTCAAGAATATGTACCAACTGGCCCAGATCACAACTCTTCTGCAATGTGTTTCTTACGTGCTTAATGTAAAGCTAAGTTCAGTTTTTCATAGGTTCGAGAACGAAAGAAGCTAAAGAAATGAGAATTCTGTTTGTTTTTGCTTAGCTTTCACTTGTCGACGCGAGGTGGCTTCACGTCGCACAGCCATCATCCAGAGGCGTTCCATTACTCGGACGACTGGGGCTCGATGCTGTCTTCTAAGCTGTCTGCGCAGACGGTCTACGACGCTGGCCGGAATCGGAACACACCCATTGCAAATGCGCAAGTGTTCCAACTTTTGAAGCCACATGTGCTTGTGTAACTAGCCTACTGCTGCAGCGCACATTGACCAATCATTAACAGTTCCTGCAGTCCGTTTTACGGCGGTAAATTTGTCGCAGCTCGCACGCACGCTTTTCTGGAGAGATCGGGTGCAGACACTGTCAGTGGGATCTCTTCATTTGCAAGCGTACAACTCGCCGCGAGGACGAAGTGTTGAAAGGATAACAAGAGTCTCAGAATCGGTGGGTGGGCAGGCGCGAAGTGCACGCTTCGCGTTTCGGATGCGAAGCGGCCCCCTAAATAATTCTCAGGAGCGCTCCGCACGGCCAAATTGGAAATCGATGCTGGCTCGGGTGACAGCCACAGCGGCCGCTCTCTCTCCTTAAGGTGCCGCCGTTCCCGTTGTGCCTGTGAACGCAGGGTTTGTTTGTTCTGCTTGCGGAAGCTAGCTGCCCGCAAACCTACGGTGTGGGTGGCGGCAGGTGCCCGATACTGGTTTCTTCCGTTTCGTTTCTCGTTAGTGTTTTAGTTGTGCTACAGTGTTCATTCCACGGAGGGTATAACCTGCCAATCTACAAGAAGCGCCGCCAACTAATCCTGCTGGGCTCCTTTTTTTCCGTGGCTCAGAGTTCCTATATCTGCGAGTCTGTCAGCTAAGCATTTCACGCAGTAATGCGAGCAGTGCTTAGAACGACGGTGCGATGCTTCTTGTATGTGATGGTGAGAAACGTGCAGTGGTATACTGCCGTGCCGTGCCACACAGCTTCACTGGTCTCCCACCTTCACAGAGGCTCTGAATCTTTATATTATATATAAACTCATGAGATGCTGAGGCGTAGAAACTGTCGGCTATGTATGCCAGATTAACCCCGCCTGCTGCAACACCACCATGAAGAATAATGCGCGTTAAAAGCATCACAGCGCTGCGAAACTTGCTTAATTTTCAGCGCCAGGCTTGTTAGTCCGCAGTATTAATAGAGATGCGTTGATATGCCATGCAGTGCACACACCGAAGCCGCTCTTGACGACCCCCTTGAAATATTACATCTCAAGGCAGATTTTTCGCATGGGCCGAAGTCAATTTGCTTATGCCAGCAATACGATGTGTGAACGAGCACGATATTTATGCTTTGCGCTTGCTGAGAGCAAATATTGCCGTTCCGCGCGGGTATACATTAGCGCTTCGCGCAGCGTCATGTGTACATATCATTAACATGCTGTTCACTGAAGCATCTGCGCGCACTTCCTCGCGACGTTCGTAGAAATGTGAATCTGCGTGAGTGGCAAGACGATAGCAACGAGGCGTGTGCAAATATTTGGATGAAGTTCTTCCTAAAACGAACAAATAGGATGGGCCGTGTGCTTCTGTCTCTGCTGTGTTATTTGATCCACCCAGATGAATCAATAGAAGCCCCGTGGCAAACGCTATATACCGTCCGGAGGTCGTCGTCGCGTTCCGGATTGTTTGCGCAGTATCGTGTAAGGTTCCTTTTTTTGGACGCAGCAGTCGATCGCATATCGATCTGACTCGAATCTAGGCTTCCTATTGTAGTCAGCTGCACGACTTGCCATCGTGTCCGCGCTGTCGTTTCAACATGTCTAAAACAGAGCTTGCATCGCTTTTCCACGCATTAAAGGAATCACAGCGCTTGTAGAATTGCACATTTTTAAGTAATGAAGCCTTCATCGAGCTCTTTTCTTCGATGACGGTTAAGATATATAAGCGATGTCAAGCATGTTTTATAAGTTTGGCTTGCTCTTTCGGAGGTCGGTGCACTTTTAAGCGACGACTTAACTGTAGTAACCTGTTTCCTTTGTGTATAGTCAGCAATTAAAACATGTCATCACGGCATAATTGTAAAGAACACAGTATAATTGTAAGTACACACAGGGTGTATATAGGCGCGCGCGCACACACACACACACACACACACACACACACACACACACACACACACACACACACACACACACACACACACACACACACACACACACACACACACACACACACACACACACACACACACACACACACGGGCGCGCGCGCGCGCGCGCTGATGTGTTTTGTTGTTTTTCTATATATGTGTAAAACTTATATACTCGTGCTATTTATGTTGTTTATAAAACTGTATCAGTTCCTTAAGTTATTTCATTTACACATGTGTGGGGCCTTGATAAATGTTTCGCACTGTTTCAGTGCTTTTCTAACTTTTTTGTTCAGTTTTTATTCATGGTTTTAGTTATTTCGTGGAAAAAAGAGTATCCGGCGCCTTCAAAGGCGCCAACATCTCCTTTAAGCCATATGGATAAAAACAGTGTGATAAGATGGGTATATATAAAGAAAAATTGTAGCGCGCCGTGCGCCGCCTTATAGTAGCGCAGACTGCTCCGTTCTCAGTATAAACGGACTGGACGTGATCAGGATATATATCGACAACGAAAAACGTGCGATGCAAATGCCTTTATAATACATGAGGACCTTTGCAATCTGATCGCGCTTTGATATCGATGTTTGTTGCAAGTATTTGAATTATTTAAAAAGGGGGTCACCTTCATGAGGGGCACTCTCGCTTGCTAGCATTGTTTTTTTTTTTTTTGCTCGTGCTTTACGTCCGTGTCTGTGGAAACGCAAAGAGAGAGACGACTGAAGAACGAAGGACGAGTGTTGCAGTGACGTTGCAGCAGAGTGAGTTAAAATTCGAGCTGCCTGCTCTATAGGTATACGGGCTGATAATTGTGAAATGAAGTACCACTTTCGTGCTTGTCACTTGAAAGATGATTTTGTAGTCTTGCACACGGAAATCGGGTGATTACACGTATGCACGTAGTTTTATTGTGATAAATTCTTTCTGTTTATATTGAGCGGCCATGCTGTGCTTTGAATGTCATTGAGTAAGGGGAGTAACAGGAAAATCAAGTTAGCCTCTAATAAAAAGGTAACAATGTAGCCGTCTTTGCGCATTCGCGCGTTTCTTTCCCGTCATGTATCCACACCACATTTCTCACTTCACCAAATTATGATTCTTTAGATTGCTGGCACACGCCGTCGTAGCTTGGTGTCTCGCTGCTGAGCTCGAGGGCGCGGGTTTGATTCCCGGCCACGACTACCGCATTGCAATCAGGGGCGTAGCCAAGGGGAGGGTTGGGGGGGGGGGGTTCGAACCCCCCCCCCCCCGAAATTTTTCAGTTTTGCTTACGTATATATACACGCACACATACAAACGCACGCACAAACATACATAAAGTATGGTGGAACCCCCCCCCCCCCCCCGAAAAAAATTTCTGGCTACGCCCCTGATTGCAATGGGGACGAAATGCAAAGAACAACCATATGCTTAGATTCAGGTACACGTTCAAGAATACCAGGTGGTTGAAATTAATCCGTAGTCTGCCATTACGTAGTGCCTCATAATGATATAGTCGTTTTGGCGTGGAATACCCCGGCGATTATTATTACTGGATTGCTGGTTCTACTGTATTTGTATCCACTCCATGATCTTGTTTAGTGCATCTTGAAAGAAAATAAAAATAAAGAAATCACCGTATAATTATGCACAAGCAGACAATTATAATGTAGATCTTGAGAACGAGAAGTGTAACAGACTAATTATGAAAGCAGGAAATCAGATCGAGACTTCGCAGTTGCGGAGCTATGGAAATACGTCTACAACTTACCCGCATGCGCTTGGTATGGCTCTCAAAAGCGAATGCCTGTCCGTAAAGTCCAGATATCTGTAATAAAAAGAACGAGGACGCTTCCTTGGAATCCAGCCGTATTTGGTTCAGAGTGAACAAAAGCGTTCAGGAAGAGCGGGTCAGAGCTGAAGCGTACGAAAACACACACAAGAATGAAGAAAGAAGAGTGCCTTCCTGAGGGATGTAGTAAAAACTCGGAGTGGCGTAAACAAGGGGCAGAGAGAGAGAGGGGTAAGGGAAAGACTGGGGTTGGCTACCCTGTACTCGGGAAGGGTGGCCAAGCCAAAACTCTAGATTACTGGCCTACCCGGACTTTAACGCTAGCCGCTATGAGGGCGTTGCTGCGGTTTCTTGGGGAAACCTGAATAAAGACACGTTGTGACTGTTCACTGATAATATTGGCGAGCAGCACTTGGACATTGCTGTTGTCATGACCTTGTAGTGTCGTCACAGGCTCTTCTCCTCGTTTCATTATTTAAACCGGGGCAAGACAAACAGCACCGCTCGCTAGCTGACTACACGTGGCGCCAGCGGAATGCGTTCGGAGCCTTTCTCCGATAGGAACCCCGCCTTGTACGAAACTCGCTTTTCGAGCCTTCAACGGGTTCGCGTGCCCTTTCGCAGTGCGTGTTTCTCGCGCGAGATGTTTTCTTGACGTCTGCCAGCGACAACAGCCAGGGCGGACTCCCATTGTTCGGCTCTATCTGCTCGCACGAGAGGGAGTGCTTTTTCTCCCCATGTTGTCCATTGAGGAAGGCAAAGTGTTGTTCAGGCATCCGCAAGATGGCCGGCCGGGCAGCGCAATCATTCTCAACCACCTCGCTGATACGTAATCTCGTGCAGGTAGCGGCGAGGGCTTGCTGACCCGCTAAGTAGACCCGTGAGAATTCTTATCCGCATCGCTTTACGCGCTTCTGTCGCTGTTTTATTTCACCCGTCGCTATTATTCCGGGTGTTCTGATTGCTGCGTGACGGACGTCGCTTCGTCACTGAGCATCGAGGCGTGATGCGGTCGCCAGTGACGAGGGTGGCAGTTCAGGTCTTGCCAGTCTCGCTTGTCGACGCAGGTTGGACGAGTGAAGGAGTTCTAGTTTAGTTCTTTTGCCCGCGGTTGGCGCCCGCACGTTCGCTGTGCAGGCTCCAGGCATTCGTTTTTTGTGGACACGTCTCTGTAGGTGCTTCCAGCGGTAGCCTCACCTCGGCCGAGTGTCAGCTGCGTTCCATATAAGCGTGAGTGTCGTCACACTTTCGTGCTTACGTTTATATAATTTGATTCTCTTTTAGCCTCCGCCAACTTCTTGTACGAAGAGAGCTGCTAAGAATGCGATGTGCCAAATGACTGCTTTAGCACTGTGAGAATAAATGTTAGAACTTCGGGGGATTATCTTCGTCGTCGTCGGCAGCATAGGACGGCGCTCCTTTGTGGGTAGATTTCACCAAAAGAGATTTTCCCAGCGTAGAGTGGGCATTTGACCGGAAGCTAAGCTGATTGCGCACTTTGGAACTCGTCCCTAGCTTTATAGTTGCATTGCTTTAATGCGTGGAGCAGCTGTTCGGTTCTATACGGGGACGATAGTTACCGATAACTTCGCCTTGTGTACGGAAATGACCATTGCGAATAATTTTGTCGCGCACCCAATACCGTCCAGGCGAGCGCGAGGCCAATTGACTTCAGTCTTGCGTCGTAGTTTCGCGTTGGAAACGCGGAAGCCTACGGAAGGGCGTGTTGTTGCATAAGGTTGGGATATGACTTTGTCCCTCTGTCATTTTGTTCCTGTTGTATAGACGACACTCAGCTGTGGCTGCAGAGGCACTTCTCTCTAGGCGTGCACCTTTTGAAGAGGCGAAACCGTAGAAGTGCATACGCACATTTGCAAAAAAAAAAAAAGACCACTAAATAAACCACGAACAATTAGGTTGATAATTGAAAACAGTATAAACGATTAGGAGTTGTTTGCGCATGGCACCTGAGACAAACTTTATTCTTGCGGACAAATGCCTTACTTTATTTCTTTAATTGATGCTCAATATTTTTACAGAACTAAAGAACAGATACCTTTTGTTTTATTTCCTCCGTAATTTAAATGGAAGTCGGTGTTCTTTTCTTTGCGCGTCTCATTTTTTTATTCTCTGTGGAGCAAAGGGCGTAACCTGTTGGCACGTAATGACTCAGCATGACGTTGTTTGTGCGCTGCAGACCGCGTGACGATATTTAGATAAGACGATTTTACGAGGAACCGCGTGTCGCTGCAATCGCACGTCTTACAGACGCGCACATTCATTACATAGTGCCTTCGCACTCAAAACGGGTCTACTAACTCAAACATCCCAAAGGCTTTACCTATATAGGCGTTGACGCGACTGGATGTCATAGGCAAAAAGTGCAAAGCCTAACCGCAATGTGTACTGGTTCACGAGGCAGCTAGGGACTTATGGGGCTTAGAGCGAAAAACATTGCGAAACATCAGACAAGAAAGACCGAAAGAAGTCTGGTTTTGCAAATGAAGATTTTTTAAAGCATTAATATTCTTTGAGACGGACTCATTATCATCAATCAACCCATTTATTTTTGAGCGAGAAAAAAAAGAATGCAGGACAACACAGGCCCGCAGTACACTGATTGATTGATGGACTGAAAACTTTATTTTATTATATACAATGTGCCCTCGCTTGTTGGCTTCAGCACCATGGTATTAAAGAGAAGTTTGTTCCTCAATCTGGTGAGCTTGTTGTGCTCGTTATTGCTGGGCAAGAGATGGCCATTGTGCGCAAGGCATTGCGCCATATATTAATCCTGGCTCTGATGAGTGGATCTTAGAGTATGCAGTGGGTAGTTTCCTCCAAGTCTTGCTGCAGGTGGGGCAGCGTACGTTGGGATCTTTTTATGAAAGCGGCTCGGCTTGATTCGTGAACTGGGCATTCCCAGAGGATATGCTCCGTGGTTGCTGGTACACTGGCTCATCCCTGCTTTTTGTCTATATTGATACCGACAGCTGAAACTGTTTCACTTGAACATGAGCGATCTTTCAAATCTTTTTTAGTTTATTACAGCGAAAGCTGTTATGAGATCATTTCACCGGCCGTTTTTGGTGCCGTAGTTGTCCGCCGCCGCCGCCGCCGCCGCCGGTGTCCGTAACCAGTATCGCTCGAAATAAGAAAATAAAACGAAATAAGAAAAAAAAATCCAGGATGGAACGAGGTTCGAACCTGGGCCCTCTGCGTGGGAGCCCAGTATTCAACCTCTGAGCCATGCCGGTGCTTGAAACTGCTTTGCAAAAAAGGTCCAATACAGGCTTCATGTCGGGAAGGAACCACATTAGCATATGCAGTATAGCGTGGTAGAAGAGTAAAATAAGCACCAAGCGTCGCACAACGCGAATTCTGTAACCAGGCGTCACACAATGCGAATTGCGCAACGAGTAGGTTGTTGAATACTTCCAACCCATTACAAAGGACTCTGCCATAATTCTTCATCTTCATCAGGCACAGCATCAACAAAGTGCGCATAATGCCTTACATGCGTTTAGCAGGTACCAACGCTCTCCGTAGAATGACGAAAAATGGCACAGTGCCTACTGCCCTACATCTCAAAAATTACAATGATTTATAGCGTAGTGGGTTTCTCGCAAATGCTCTTGTATTGGTTGCCAAGGAAGCCCATAAGCGCATGATCAACTTCCTCGGTGTCTCAGTAAAGTTCTTCGCCCCCCCCCCCCCGTCTCTCTCCCACGTCAACGTATGTTACACAGCATGACGGGAGAGGGAAATAGCGACCGGGCGTCACCCAATGCAAATTACATAACTGATGGGCCGTTTAAACATTCCAACCCATTACAAAGGGCTGAGCCATAATTCTTCATCGTCATCAGTCGTCGCGTCAACAAAGTGCACATAATGCCTTACAGACGTGTAGCTGGTGCCTCGCTTCTCCGCAGAATGACGAATAATGGCTTAGTAGGTGCTTCCCAACTTCACAAAAATTGTGATTTATGGCGTAGTGGGTATCTCTCTAGTGTACTTGTATTGTAGCCCCAAGAGAGCTCAACGGGCTCTAGAAACGCCGCTCTTCCAGCTTTCGCTGTGACTGTGCTGCGGTTTCAGCGCAGGCCTGGCGTTTTTGCTTAACATTTCCCCTACGCCATTTCACTGTGTGTGGTATCTCAATAGGGCTGAAGCTTGCTAGCCACCCTGTCTACTGTCTGGCGTTTTTTCCCCTTCATTTCTTTGAAGTGCATTACGGTCGTAGATAAGCTAATTGGCGTCCGTGTTTAGTACGCCGTTGATTGCGGGGCTTCGTTTTCTTTATTCGAGACACAGAGCACGTTCACAGCCATCATAGAGCTCGAAACTGTTATAGAATGTAGGACCATTCCAGCTTAATTGTTAGCTCTAAAAGGTAGTCGCTCTTGATGGAGCGTTGCAGCCACGCAGAGCTCGGAATTTATTTAGGCGAAAGCCTTAGATGCCTCATAAAACGCGAAAAGTGACCGTCGGCGTCAACACTAGTAATGCAAAAAAAATCATAATCACGCATTGACGTCGCCATATGGCGTTATCATATTGTCACAGATCGCCAAGTTTTGTGACATCACCATGATGTCATCATAACTTCAATGTGACGTCACATAATGACGTAATCGTATGACATCATCGCTTGGTCAAAGGTGGGCCGATCATGGAGGCAAGGCAAAACCATGAGAGGTGCTGAAAGCTTGAAATGTCTCCGATCCTGGAGGCAGTGCAAAACCAGGTTAGGTGCCGAAAGCTGTAGATCTGCAGGCAACAGCACGCTTGCCCATTAGGGCAAAAGCTTACAGGGTCCCTTATGCATTCGCGAAACCAATCTTCTTCTTCTTCTTCTTCTTCTTCTTCTTCTTCTTCTCAGTCGATGTATTGATCCTTCCCTGCCCCCCCCCCCTATAGGCTCTGTACATCTGATGTCTCTGCAGGGGTTTCTAAAACAGCGCAGCCAGAGCCTTGCGTCCTTTACGTATAGTGTAATGTGTTAGGCCTGCCTCCGAGAGTTGTTCCGCTCCTTTTAAAGACCAAGCGAGGGACGTTCGAGCCTTCTCGTGTATACCTCGATCATCGAGGTTGTGCCCGAGCAACGTACGCTCGAGTGTGGCCTAATTAGACCCGGCTTAATGCTGTTCGCGTGTCTTGGGCAACGTGAAGTTGCCGTCGTGCGAGACGGGCGCAATTTAAGACTCTCTTCGTCGTAATTTTCTGCTGCGTCTTGACTTCACCGCTGCAGTGGGCTTCAGTAAGGCCGTCGACCCCCATTGTGCCCAATATTATAGGCCAAAGCAGGTGCACCTTGTCATAGCAGCATCGTTATCTGCTAGTCGCGACGGTACGGAGTGAACAAAACTAGGTCTTTGCTTTACGTTCCGCACTCATTATACACCACTTGAGCAAGCCAGGTCAAGTGGCACCCCACGACAGCAATAGCGTTGCAAAGTACTTAGTTCATGGTCGCACTAGACAAAACGCCTGTTCTGCCGGAATTAGGGCTCGCCAGGTAGCCGTGTATCAACGCAAGCCTTCAGTTTTGCAGCCCGCTTTAGCAGTGGAAAAGTGGAAGTGGTTTGCAGATTCAGAATGTCAAAAGGACTCCCTTGTGGGCGAGTTGGTGCTTATATTGCTTATGTATGCTTGAGTGTGGCGCAAAATACGTTTCGTGAAAGGGGGGATAGAAAATAGAAGAAAGTGAATTGACCACCACTTTATTTGCTCCTTCGGAACGCCACGAGGTCGCGCACCCGGCTTAGTTCCACGGAGGAAAGATCGGCAAGCCGAGCCTGCCGGCCACGTCGCAGGTCCGCTGGAAGAGCCATCTTGATGACACTCCAAGAATCGTACAGGAAAAAGGAAAACACCTTCCTCGCATGCGTAAACAGCCAACGTATGGCGTGGGACATGGTCTAGATGGCATGTTGTCAAGAACGCGCATTTCTGAAGAATGCAAAGTTATAGATGTGTCACTGACCGGGACCGGGACCGTGCCCGTGCCCCCCCCCCCCCCCCCCCCCCCCCCCCCCCCAAAGAAAGAAGAATGCCTACGCCATTGTGTAGTGAGCGTACTGTGCACTGTACGCATGTACACTAACACAAGGGCTTTCGAAACAGTGCCAATTGCCGCTGTCGCATGCCTCGACACAATCGACTGCCCTCGAGAGGGCGAGGTCAATTTGCCGATGAGTGTCGTATCGCAATGTAGCTGAAGCGACCACTTGACCTGTCCCGTTGTTGTTCGACGCGTTGGCATTTGAAGCAGCGCAACGCCGTAGTTACTGGGCTGCACTACAGCGGGCGAGATTGTTTCCTGGTGTGTTGATGGAAGGTTATAGCAGCGGCCGTGGTTATAGGATGCTCCGAGTCGAATGAGGATGTGTTCGATCTGGGTCCACCACTGTTTTGCTCTGCTCATTTTGTAGTCTGGAACCTACGCGTGTAGGATGATGTTTCGTGAAGTTGTCGATAATCACAAAAAAGTACAAAATTACACAAGAATGGTGATTCACGTATACCTAATCCCAGTACTACAATATAATTGTCCATGTAACAGGAAAGTTCACAGATAAGAAATGTTCCCACTCATGAAACGTCCACACGTTACAGAAGAGTTTATCAAGATGATCACACAAAAGTCACTGGGCACTTTTGCCCGCACTTTAAACGCAACTGTTATGATCGCGGAAACAAATACTGCGTCGGTAGAATGATTTTGTTGTGGGATGATATTGTATTGTTCGCGTGTACGGCCGCAAGTCTTTGAAACCAGAGAGAGATTATATATGCAATAAGTCACGTTCCTTGGATCAGGTCAGTAGTAAGATAAAGTGCAGGTTCACGTTCAAAAACCCAAAACGTACAAACTTTATGAAGACGTCTTCTTCAAAAAGACCGGTCCTCGGTCGCAACATTGAGAATAAATGCAACTTTTTTTTTGTACATGCACCTGCACTTTATCTTATAACATGCTTCGCATTTGCTTCAGGAATTAGGTTTGCTTATGCAAAGAGATCGCAGTGCTGGACAAATCGCTATTTGATATAAAATGCTGAGCTTGAATATTTGACTACTCGGCTCGCGTTCTTTGAAGTCTATATTCAAGCGCCAAATATTTCGATTGGGCGTTATCAATAAGTACTCGGAGTAATGTGCAATTTTTATGAAAATGCGCACGATGCTTGGCTTTTGCCGTTATGGCGCAAAATAATATAGCAGGCGTTCTCGCAACGTTGCTGTATTTATGTTCAGAGCCGCCACATTGGTTGCAAGTGCATCTGTGTAAGATACTGTGCGTTGACATGACTGCGAGTGCACTGACTGTCACTTCGTCGACGTACAAGGTGCAATAGCGTGACGTCATCAGGTCTACGACACCAACCAGCTACAGGTCCAGAGGGACAGATTTACCATTGCTTTTTTTTTTTTCTGGCTGCTGACTTCACCTGTCAGGTGGCAGGCGTCCTCCGTTTTTCTACGGTTCTATAGCCTCTCATAATGTTATCAAAAAAAAAAAAAAGAGAGAAAGCCTCCGACCGCAAAAACAGTGAGTAGCAGAAAATTAGAACAGCCATTGAAATTTACATGCATGCTTTAATGAAGTCGAGCAGTGGGTAAAGGAGATACAGTAGAAATAAGATACACGCAGCGCTGAAATCGCTGGTCGATTAATTAAGCGGGATATATTTTTCTTGCTGCACGATATCACACGGGAGGCGCCGGAATATTTATTGTGAATATAAAGGAAGCGGCGTAAGAAAGCAGACACATTTATACATTCCCGCTCTGCCTAATTCGTTTCAATTTAGGCGCTCGTGCAAGTGAGGCTGTCACAGACCTCTCGACCTCATCGCGCGTACGTTATACTTACGGCGTGTTGCGGTCTCGTTGGCACACAGCATTTCGTCCCGGCTCTCTCCCCCCCACTCTCTGTACATAATTGTACCTCTGTCTTAGCAAAATGGACAGAGCGCGTCAGTGTAACGGCCGTGGCGTTCATCTCACTTTATAGTATAGCCCTGTGCCTCGTCGCCAACTCCGTGCATTTCTCGCTGGACACGTATTTCTTGCAGTGGAGTGTGTACGGGCTCCACGCGTAATTTTTCGTTATGGCCCTGTATTCCTTATATGGCCGTTGGCTCATGTCGTAAGCGACGCTGGATCTAAAGAGCGGTAAACAGCGAAGACTCAACGAAATAACCGAACAGCATTACAGCAGCAGCGTCTCCGTCTCACCCCATTTTGCTCCGCTCGTGTGGTTGTTTGTATTATATATTTATATACAAAAAAGCTCAACGTCGCAGCATGTTTCGATAAATTACGCTTTTGGTTGGGGATGACCCTAAATATGTTTCCTCTGCCGTCCACTGCATGACCTAATGCGAAGTAATATTAAATCCTACGATAGTCTAATATCAATATCTGCTAATATCCGCGCTTGATAGCAAGAAGACTTATCAGGCAGCAGCCAGACACAACGCAAGTAGCACCTTTAATACTCATACAAATTTAGATACTTGTACCCGGATTATGTCCGTCTGCAACGCCGTCCGCGCATACGTAGAGATTTTCGATCACATATTGATTTAGAATGTTTGTAGAAACTGACAATCGATTTTTACGATAGCGGCTTTTTTCTTTTCTTTCTGTTTTTTTCAGTACCAACGCAAAACTTATGAAGCCAATCACGTGTGGTACCGCGTAGCAAAAGCCGCGAAACATTCTTTATCAGAATTTTTAGATTTGCAGTAAAGGGGACGTCGTATGTTATGTACATGTAAACAGAAATAGGTGGGTGTGATAGCGACAGTAATCCGGCATTTGTGGAATCAGGCGATACGTGTAGTCTTAGTTTTAAGGGAGGTATATTTTGCTTACCGACGTGTTACTGCAGTTGAAAAAGTGCGTATTATAGTGTCAAAAAGAAAGAAAAGAAAAAGTAAGCTTCGTATACGATAAAACAGCATAATACACTAGCCGAAACTCTAATGAATATTATACCGTTTCTGAACACAGTATTACTTTTTCGTCGCTATGCTAACAAAGCCAGCATGTTTTTTTTTACCTCAGGCGCCTATATAAAGATAATATTCGCTTTGGCTTTTAGGCAACTATTGCCGAATGCTTTGATCATGGCTACCTACATTCCTTGTCGCATACTTACGACAGTAATATCATTACAGGTGCATTGCTATCACATATTTAGGCGTCACTGTTGGCATGATTCGATATTTCACGCCTCTGCGTGTTTCCTGGTAGCAAGAGTTTGTGAATGACGTGTGCAGTGAAAAAGATTAGCGCGAATCGAGTTTCACCATTTTAGCTGCTTTTACGCTGAATCTGGCTGCCTTCGGCTTCATTTGGCCACGGAAGTGTGGCCTTCTTTCCTCTATGTTACAACTACAGCTGTAAGGCATCGGAGCGGTGTTTGACAAAATTCAACTTTCAGTTCCTCGCTTTCTTTTTCTTTCGGAGTCGCAAGAGCCATTCACATAAAAACGCTGTAAGTGGATTGCGTATCGGAGCTATCCATCGTTTTGTTAGATTACGAAACGCACAAACCGTTTTAATGATTTTTTTTTCATGTAATCTTGACTCCGGCGCACGCAGCTGGCGGGTTTATTTTTCTAGTGTTTTCTTTTTCGAGTGGTTCTTACTGATAAACTTCAGTTATGAGACAGCGCCATTCGTGTGTCTTTTCCATCCGACTGCTTTCCGTCGTTTTCTGCGCCGACTAAGTATGCATCCGTGCCAACTCGGCAAGCTTTCTTACCGTACTTCAACGTTCCCGTTGCTTGCTCGTCCCTGGAAGCTGGAAGCACTGGCGCAGTCAGCTGGGTGGAATGGGGGGGGGGTGCTTGCATCCCCTCCTAAGTTTTTCAAATTTGCATGTATATATATGCACGCGCACGTACGAACACACACGCACGAACATACTTATACCCACTACACTGCCCCCCCCCCCCCCCCCCCCCCACAAATTTTCTGGCTACGCCTCTGATTCCCTGGTACTCATGGGCGTGCGCACGAGGGGGGGGGGCGGAGGAGAGGCGCCCCCCCCCCCCCCTAGTCATATAAAGGGGGCACCAATTCTGACCCATACCTTTGATCAGTCGGACCTTTCACGTAATTATTTAATGCGCGGGATTATGGCTACGCATGTTTTCTGACGATAATGGCGACCATGGATACCTGATGTTGCATTCAAAGTATTGTTTACGTCATCTTTACCCCTGGAAATCCAGGGCAAATGGCAGGTCGTTGTGAGAAGCACGTCATCGCTTCACTTTCATTTTTAGATGCGAAGCAGCTTTTGCTCGAGGCTGTGTCCGTCCTTCCATTGGCGACCGTCCGCTCGGGAACCATGTGTGCTGGCACGCGCTAGCGCGTTCGGGCCTGTGTAAGGGGCTGGGTAAGACGCTTTGACCTCTCCCCTTTACACTCTCTCAGCAATCATGTGATGGCGTCAGCGAACGAGATTCTGCAGACGCGCGATGAACCAACGCGTTGTATCCTAGTCAGAACGCGCTGGCACGCGCTAGCGCGTTCGGGCAATTTTTCTAGGTGGCGTTGGTTCGGGCCTGTGTAAGGGGCTGGGTAAATCGCTGTGGCCTCTCCCCCTTACACTCCCTCAGCAATCACGGAACTTTAAGTCGACCCATGCGCTGCTTCGCATCCCCACATGGTTCCCTTTAGTGGGAGATGGTGTAATTTTTTAATGGATTGAGGAGTTTGTTTTCTGTCAGACTCAACCAACGGAGGAGGGGGGGGGGGAGGCTGCGGTGACAACTGGCCGTCCCTCCTCTAAGGGAAAACCCTGCGCACGCGTATGATGGCACTTATTGGCGCGGCTACAGTCTCTCCTCTGCGGCATGCTTGCTTTGTTCGTCGCTCCCTGTCTGTAGCGATGAACAAGATCACCGAGTGGCTCGTTCGTCCCGAATCGGACCGACGCTTATTACGTTCCCGGAGCCCGTCTGTCCTTCGCTATAACTCGCTCGTTGCGACTGGGCTCTCCGCAACGTTGTCTCGAGAGTGCCGTACCATGTCTCGACACGGTGCGGGCAGAGACAGGGGAGAAGATAAACGTGCGGACAGCGAGGAGACATGGGATGATGGCCGGAACAGATCGGAGTGGCTGGGCAGCGAGGAGAGACGGACGACCGGTTCGACGACGTCCCCCGCTATGCTGCAAGAGGCGCTACTATACCGATATTGGAAAGGTATAGAGTTTGTCGGTCACTAAATCTGTGCAGCGTTTCAAGAAGCTTCACTTGGTTTTAGCATTTAGTCTTTTTGGGAACATTAGAGCGCAAAACCAGGCATTCGCAAGAACGAGATAGACATGACCGGCGCCCGCCATGTGTCTCTCGTTCTTGTGAATGTCTGGTTTTGCGCTCTGATGTTCCTAAAATCTATGCAACATCTCGCCGAATTTCATGTTTTCTTAGCTTTGAGTCGAACAACACAGAAACGTCATTTCCCTCTGTGGAGTGCAGACCCGTATTCGCGCGCCGTCCGCTATCGAGAAACATGCAGAAAGTGCGGTGTCTTTTTGAGGTATTCACGGTGGACGCGCTTCGGAAGGGGGTGTTATCTATTACAAGTGACACTTGGATAAAATGTGAACATATAATAATAATAATGCTTGCAGGGGTTTAACTTCCCAAAACGACGATATGATAATGAGGCACGCCGTAGCGGGGGACTCCGGATTAATTTCGATCACCTGGGGTTCTTTAACGTGCACCTAAATCTAAGTACTCGAGTGTTCTTTGCATATTGCCTTTGCGCCACCCTCTTCTTAGACCCCCCCGTGCGCACGCCTATGCACAACATGACTGACGTCGAAGTGCTCGTGAACGGGTCTGTGTCACTGAGCTGGGGCTCCGACGCGTGAAGAGGGCCAGGTACTGTGCACGGTGACTGACGTAAGAGCGCAAGATAAAGCAGACTGCCCGCACGACAGGGTCTCGTATAGCTGAGACGATATTTTTCGTTTCGGAAACGGTGCCGTACTGCGAACAGAGGGAAATACGTGGGCTTCGAGTAGCTCGCTCGTGTGCACCGGAAATTGGGCGACTGTTCCGAGGGAAGCCTGTTGGCTAGAAGCGGAAGTTACGTTTGTGGTTTGCATATTTTTCATGCTTGGTGAGGTATAGATGGACGTAAGTACGACTTACCAATACGCTGAAAAAAAAAAAAAGAAATCAGATTCATAAGTCCAGGGCTGTGCAGAAGCGGGTGCTTGGAACGCCACCGTGAGTTATGTTGTGTGCCAGGCGGGTAATTTTTTTTCGACGGGGGGGGGGGGGGGGGGGGAGGGATTCAACTATACGTAATGTATCTTCGTGTCCGTGCGTTTGTATGTGTGCGTGTATATATACGCATGCAAAATTGAATAATTAGGGCGGGGGGTGGGGGGGTGAGTCTAAGCACACCTCCTCCACTCCCGGCTACGCCAGTGTATGCACATCAAGAACACCGGGAAACTTCATCTTCAACACAAAGATGCCGATGCGAGACCACTTTGGTGTGCTTAACTTATTCACGATGAACCACTTAGGCCTTTCAGAATATTTCTATGTATTCTGAAAGTTCTCAGTGGCGTGTGCAACGTGGTTGATAACGAGCGCTTAATTTGGTCGCTTGGCATATTTGCTTCCCAGGCCATTTTTACAGTGCATCATGGGCCCCATCATGGGTTTTGAAGCTTGTACGTGTTGCAGGCATCAGCGTGGTATTGGCATGTAATTGAGCTTACATTTTGTAGTTTACAAACGGCGTCGTATAACACGTTAGCACTAGCCTAACCGGCGGGGAGGTGGAAGGGGGGGGGGGGCTGACCCGTTTCTTCCGCCCAAAATTTTTAAAATGGTACATGTGTGTACATACACGCACAAACATACATGAAAGATGGTTAACCTCCCGCAAAGATTTCTGGTTACGCTCCTGCCTGTTATGCTGCTGGTATTCCTGTCTCCGTAGATTCCAACTTTTGTTGTCAAGTTATATGGAGAAAGCAGCGGTTAATGATAAATAATTGTACGCATACGTTTGATTATTTCTGCCTATTCTATTGTTGTGACTAAGCTAACAGGAAAGTGTATACAGCGTCACTGATTGTGCAGGCTTCAGTCTTTACACGCGCCTAACACAGAAACGTCACCGGTAACGGCAGCAAGATTATAACACTGAAACTGTACCTTTCTTTTTTCGAAGTGATGACTACACTTTTATTTTACATCTACGAGCAACTAAAAGAAAGCAAGCAGAACGATCAGCTATCATCACTATGTAATAGCTACCTTGTTTCTAATTGTAGTGTTACGGTGGCGTGTAGCTAACACGCGTATAACCTTCGAATCATTGCGCACTGGCGTCTACTAACTTGCAGTCGCGACTGTACACCGCGAATGATCTCGCGTGTTCGCTTCGCTAAAAGGCCATATGGCTAAGTAGCGGAGGGTGCTTTTCCGCACTGGCCCCGAGAGCAGCGCACTGCACTGCTGGAAAGCACGGGAAGGAGAAAATTTGGCGGAAGGCGGCGAGATGCAGTGCCGGCACGACTGGCCGGCGACACTGAGTTTACGTTCTTTTTCCCTGACGGTAATCGATGGGGGAGCCGGGGCGCCGCTTCTAGCGAACCCGGAAACCCGTGTGGCGGGCCCGCCGCGACAGCCGGGCGCCGCCTACTGGCCCGCATGCACCCCGGCTCGATGCGCCGTCGACGCCGGCTATTGTAATGCGCCGAAAAGCAAGGACGTGTGCAGGATGGCTATGAGCTAAGAATGTGAGGTGGTGCGAATCAGATTATGCCAATCGCGGCATGTGCCGACTGAATCGAAGATACGTGTGGTCACCGGGCGCGCCGTCTTTATGAAGAAAACCGCGCAGACAATTGTGCAGCTCAATAGAAGCGACGGCTGAACTATTTCTCGTAAATTCGTCACTATATACTTGAACGAAAGGCGACTTCGGAAAGAATAGACGACAGTCCCAAGCGTTGAAATGCGCAACTGAAGGTTGTGTTGAAAACCTTGCTGGTCACAGGCATTGGTGAAGCCAGGGCGGAAGGTGGTTGGGGCTGGGTTCAACACTTCCCTCTTCGAAAAAAATTTCTGGCTATGTCCCTGGTCACAGTTGAGGAAGAGGCATACTGGCGTCAGTCACCGCTTATCCCGTAGTTTCGATTCTTTCCTTTCATCCATATATACGTTCACTGACTTTCAGCAAAAAAGCATTGCATCGAATTATTTCTCACTGACTCTGTAGCCAATGATGGTTGCAGATTCCATGCATGTGCTTTGCGAGCGCCTACAGTGTTCGTGTGTGCTCGTGTGTGTAAAGCCACTTCCCTCTCCTCGTCTTCTGCGCATTTACCCTGTGTCATGTCACACCAACAAGCCTAGACTGTCACCTTAGTGTATCCGCCCCTGTCTGGTCTGTTCTGTGCATGAAGCGCAAGGTTAACCGCACGTATCATCGCGTCTGTCTCAGTCACTCTCGATTGCAGCCTTCGGAGCGTTATATTTAGGGACGATGGTTACGTAATCGCGTTCTAACGACCGTGAAATGAGAAGCCATTTCCATCCCGCGGGTAACAGATTTTAATTACGTAGCTCGTAAGCCGACCACAGTATTACCGTTCGGTTACGAACGCGTCGACTTCGTTACACTACTTCGCAGTTGTGGGGTGGATCACAGCGGTTATTCTTCACGCATGTGCTCATCGACAGAAGCTGTGACTGCGTATACCGGCGTTCGTAACACTCCATTCAAACCTCACGCGCGACTCCACCTTCAGCACTGGCTTGGTCCTAGCAGTCCCACCTTATCGCCGTGTATAATCGTAATCCCGCTCTCGCGAAAACAGTCTCAAGCTTTCTGTGATATAAGATTATCTCGGATAATCGAGCTTTCTGGGATATTCCGCTCTAATTCCTGTTTATTTTCTTACCTTTAAGCCCTTTCTTGCATCCTTTCTCATAGACGATAACACTTGTTTGTATATGCTTGTCTGTATATGTATAAGCAAAGAAGTTAATGGGAAGTTGTGTCTTTTTTATAGTTTTTTCTTTTCTTTTCTTTTTTTTTTTTTTTTTTGCACGGCGAGACGAGGTTCGGTTATCCGGTCGCGCGCGAGGGGTTCATATTCATCGACGGGGGTATGTGTAATTCCGTGGCTTCGGTGGGAGCGAAATAATCCGACGAAGCTCCGTTCGCGCAGCGAAGCCATTCATTCGCGGAATGGAAAGTGTCGAAAGCGCTTGCGGTCGCATCGCGCCGCTTGACTGGGCGTTATGGTTTTCTATAAGCGTGGCGATTTTGTCCATTTTTGTACGGCTGCCGGAATTGGACTGCAAACGACAGATTATCGGCCCTATTTTCGCAACCGTGCCTTCGCGCACAAACGCGGAAGGTCTTATCGGGAACACATGTTTTTCGTTTTTTTTTTTTATTTTGCTCCGTGTTCTAAGCCTAAACTATTTCGAGGGAATCGCTTTAGTCTTAACTAAAGTAGGTTAGCAAGGCCCTTGCAGTTTACGATGAGTTATAATTATTTCTCATTAAGTAAAAAAAAACTACTTCTAACGACATCTGCGTGCGCGCGCCGTACCGTTGGTTTATCTGCAGACATGGCTGCAGTCGCACCATTAGAAGTCGATTAGGGTGGATGCAGTGTCTACGCCGAGCCCCAAGCTCACGTGGAAAACTTCGTGTTCATGCTCTGTTTTGTTTTTCTTATTTATTTCCCTACATGGTGCGTGCTATAGATTGCGGTCAAGATGTGTTTTGCACTAATGTTCCACAGAAGTAAGTATAGGTCTGTGTATCTGTCAGAGTGATTAGCTTGGTTATAATTGGATTAGATGTTTGTAGTGAAATATGAATGTTTTTTGTCTCCGGCTTCTCCATGGATTGTACATTGTAAATTGTTTAAAAATTAAAATGTAAGAACGCGAAATAAGATTACTGTCGCATAAGACATTGGTACCTCATCGAAGTCGCTTTTCTATATGTGTTCATGAGTTATTTAAAAGCGCGAGAACCGTGAAGGAGATGGAAAACTTTCGTGTTATTTGTGTGCGCGCCATGGATATCGTTATGTGTTCTCGGTATATGTCGCGGCTCATTCATCACGCGGAGTTACTTTTTTTTTTCTTCCTTCCTGCACGTCATTTCGCTGTTTTTACGCGACTTTCTTGCTGAGATCATTGATCCTGCGCCGTAAAACAAAATGCCTGCTGAGTTTTCGGTTCTCCGCTCGCATTTATCGATTAGCGCATCGAAAAAGGGGGATCGGCTTTGTTGTAGCTTCACCGTGTACTCGCGGTTACCGCCTAAGCGAAACGGAAATACAGAGCGCTTATTGTAATACGTCTTACAACACCCCCGCTTTGCAGTTTGTGTGGTACCGTGGAAGTTGCTTCTAATCGTTCACCTGTTGCTTCCAATAAAACCGTTCGTTTGTTATCTCGTAAACTGCTAGTGCAATGTGCATTGTGGTCGTGAGAAGGCTGCCGTCGGTATACAGCGCAAGCATGCGTTCTTTCGCTTTTCTCGTGTTTGTAGACAAATGATTGCATCACTGGTTGTCTGGTATGCTGACTGCTGTCATTGTGATCTGTCATGCTGCAGTGCCGGCACGGCACTACAAGATGACAAGTCACAATGGCAAAGAAAATAGTGCGGGGGTAGAGAAAAAACACATGCGCAGCAACGGAAAACGAAATCACACAAGCTGTTACGGACGGAGCTTCAGGTCAGTTTCCTGTAAGCAGCGCCCAATGGACGAGGTCGCGTCGAGAAGCACTCGGAAACGTGCGACCGTCGAGTGTCGTGCACCTTAGTCCAAGCAGGCTATATCCCTCTTAATAGGCAGCGACGTGCGCTGCGTTAGGAATGTGGGGCACTTTAATATGAGGTGTTCAAACGTCTCGCAGAAACCACATGACGCACACGGCAGACTGTCTACACGTCCTAATCGGTACAAACGTTTGCGGACCGAGACAGAGTAATACACGCTCTAGCACAACTACAAGGTTCGACCACGAACACGCGATTGAAACGATCTATTTGCAGCAAGCTGGTGTAGGGGGTTCTTGATAAGCCGTCGACGAATCAACAGACGTGCGTCACCAAGCCTGCCTAAAATTTCTGGACAGTCACATATCTTGTGAGCACTAGTGGGAGCGAGTCGATCAGCCTCTTCATTTCCGGCAGTGTCCACGTGCCGTGAAATGTGCTCTGACAGCAGAAGTTTTTCCCTCTAGCCGTCTCACAACGCGCATATCAGACCACCTCTTGTAGCCAAAGGGGTCGCGGCTGACAGCTTGTCTCTGAAGGAAATCTATTAAAATATATATATGATAATAATAATAAAAGTACCGACACATGTCAACGCTGTCTGTATGCGCGGGTCACGTCGTTCAGATCGCAGTTTTGCGAGCGGCAATATTTAATAACTCGTCGTGGTCGTGTGTCGTACCGCCCGACTTTGCCTCGAAGTGGCTGACTTGCTTCGGCGACATGGTCACGAAAAAGAGCCGACGTAGCATCGGCGCGCCCTTCGTGACAAGCTGTCCGCTCGTCGCTTTTTCTCTCTGCCAGCCACACATTCGCGGTGTCGCGTAGAACTTTAGAGGAGCTGCAAGCAGCGCGTCTCCTTGCATAATTAGGCACTTTCAGATGGGGGTTCGTGCGTTCTTATACCCCTGTGCTCAGAATAAAAGCCAGCTCGCTGAATGCAGTCAGAACGCTTTTGAGCCTTCTCTGTCGGAAACACATAGGCGTACGAGCTAAGCGTAGGTCGACCGACATTTGCCGCTTCCCTCCGAGTTCCTTTAGCTTGTATAATTTAGTAGCGGAGACGAGAGAAACGCGATAGTTTGTGGATTAATGACCTGAGAGAGGGCTTGGAAAATTGATGAACTTGGTTGCGTAGGCCCGCGAAGGAATGCTTCATGGTCGCGTGAACGCGAATACGAGGGAGGTTACGTGCCCTCATTTCGACGAGGGAGATGAGGAGGCAAATTCAATACATACGGAAACATTGGCAAAAGTGGAAGCTCGCGAAAACTCTAGGAAGGAAAATATTTAAATCTATTTTTCTATTGTGGAATACGGCGTGATTATTTGATTATCACAGTCCGGAAGACGAACGTCGACGACATATGAGTGACCCACTCAATATTGTAGTCGATAAAGAGTCAGGCAGAGCGTGCAGCGATTTTACCTTGTAATGGAAGAAATGAGGCCGGTACACCGATAAGAACAGATTGAAGTCTGAATCACGAAAAAATAAGGTCGACATACGCGAGGGTGGCTACGACCCCGCAAGAGTGGCATTATTAATAAGTATTGGGCCCCCCCCCCCCCCCTCCACCCCCTCCAAGAAAAGAAAAAGAAAGAACGGGAGGATCACTAAAACCAGGGACATGGTCATTAAGAGATGTAATCGATAACAGTGATCTTTCAAGCGAAAGCTGTTGTGAGATCACAGCAGCAGTCGTTTTTGGCGCCGTATAGTTGTCCGCCGCCGCCGGTGTCCGTAACCGCTATCGTGCGAAATAAGAAAAAAAAATGAAATATCCAGGATCGGATGGGATTTGAGCCCGGGACCTCTGCGTAGCAGTCGAGTATGCACAGAGCCACGTCGGGGCTTGAAAATCCTTCGCAAAAAGACCCTATACATGCGTCATGTCGGGCAAGGAATCACGCTAACATATGTAATATAGCGAGGTAGAAGAGGCGTCACAAAACGCGAATTGCGTAACGAGTGGGTCGTTTAATGCTTTCAACCCATTACAGAGGGATCAGCCATAGTTCTTCATCGTCATCAGCCACAGTATCAACAGTGTCCTCATAATGCCTCACACTTGTGTAGCGGTACCACGCTTCTCCGCAGAATGACGAATGGCATATAGTGGGTGCTTCCCTATGTACTTCACTAAAAATATCGTGATTTATGGCGTAGTGGCTACCTTGCATGTGTACTTGTATTAGTTGCGCCAGGAGAGTGTATACAACGGGTTGCCCCAGGAGAGTCTCCAGCTTTCGCTGGGATTGTGCTGCGTGTTCAGCGCAGGCCTCGTGCTTTTTTATGAATGAATGGATCCAATGAAACAAACTTTGCTTGATGTTCTCTCTTCGTTTATTTTACATTTCCTCTCAACGAAACACTTCCCTGGAAATTCGCGTGCAGAACACACTGTCACTGGCGTGAATGACAAAACCGTCTTCTCTGACGCCGATTTGTCAAACATTTCTTCGTAAGGGACTGCGAAGATATTATGAAGTATGTATGCCATGGGGATTCGTGCGAACGGTGTCACCTAGCTCATTCATCACGCGCGAGCTCTCTTTTTTTTCTCGTCACTTTTTTGTGTCACAGATCAATCAGTTTTAACACGTTGACGGCACCCGCTATAAACCCGTTCTCTCTCCCCCGCCCACTCTCCCCCGTATGTCCAGTGTTAGTCAACGAAAGGCGACCAGCTCGCCGACAGACTCTCAAACTGCAGTTTATCATTTCACTCGCGGAGGCTCCTTTGAGTGGCGTGTCTGATATGTCACTGTCGCGACGGCTTTGTAACTCCGACACCGTTCGTGAAATTAAATAAAAGAGGGAGAGACAACCGGTATCATGAGTCAGAGAAAGCAAACGACAGCGACTGTCCTTGCCTTTCTAGCGCCTCTAGTGTCACGTTCATGCTCAAGACGTTCGCCCCTTTTTCTTTTGTCTTTTGAGTTCTCACTGCACGCATTCTGTTGCGCACACGACGAGATGCTCCGACGTGCGGCTTATACCGTCGTACGTCTCGCATGTGTGTGCTTTGTTTTAAACTTTGAAGAGCGCTTGACACGCTGCCTCCGCGTGGATCCTCTATTATGACCTCAATTTACCAAATGCGTTTGCATAGCTCATTTGGGCTCTTAAGCGACGCAGATGCGCGTGGTTGTATACGCGCTTCCGAGAGAGAAGCGCCATTTTTAATCACACGTTAGTGACAGTGGCGGCGGATGCATACGACGGCGTCTATCACAGCCATCACGTCGTAAAAAAAGTGATAATTTATTATGTAATTATGCACTGCCGGTAATTAGGTGCAATACGCCCTTCATTAAATGAAGCAACTGCTTGTTATATAAAAGGCACAGCAAAAGGCGTTAGGTTGTGTGAACCGCGGCATGCGGTATAAACGCTGGCTGATAAGAACTTCGTTGTGTTGGACGGCCATAAGATAAAACTTGAATAAATTATAACTAAGTACCTATATTTCGAGTTTCGTAAACGCTACTGATAGAAAAACGTGGCTGTAAAGCATTAACACGCAGTTTAACATAAGAATTCTGTTTATAATATTTGTCTTCGAATTCAGCATAGGTTAGAGTTCAGTGCAGAAAGTGCTAATTTAACTATTATCTTAAAGTTGGTATTGTAGCAAAGCTGTATCGTCCTGTCGCCTGTGATAGTTCCCGTTAGGAACGCCATTCAAAATTGCGTTTCTTTTTTCTTTCCCGTTATTTGCAGAACAACATCGTAGTGGAGTTCGAAGCCATTCATCCGGATAGCACGAAGCCGAAGCTGCACGATGCCCACGTCGTGCTAGAGTCGAAGGAGAGCCTTGTGAGTACATCTTATGGGGGCACAGTCTCAGTGCTGCCGACATTCTACTTCTTAGCGTGCGTGTTCGAGTCTGCATTTGATGTACAAAAAAAAGAAAAAAGGTAAACCTGGTGACGAAAGGTTGTTGATTTCCTTCAGTACATCCAGTGCTTTTTCGTAGTCCCTTCAAATAGTAACATATGAACCGTCACTATATTTACTAGCTGGTTCGGAATCTTAAGGTGGTCGATGGACGCAATGCCTTCCTCTTGTATACTATAGGCTCCTATAAACGCAGAAATCATTCGGCAGTACTCGAGCATTTTTTTTTTCGTAGAAATTGACTTACATTTTTATATATCAAACCCCCAATGTGGTAGCAATATGTTCAGAGCGGGAGTACCCGTTTCGTGTTCAAAATCTACTATATATGTATAGGTATTCTTGGATAACGCTACTATAAGCAGAGGGTTGACGGTAGTCGGTAACTATTTATTTATTTACTTCCTTAGTCAGTCAGTCAGTCAGTTAGTTAGTTAGTTAGTTAGTTAGTTAGTTAGTTAGTTAGTTAGTTAGTTAGTTAGTTAGTTAGTTAGTTAGTTAGTTAGTTAGTTAGTTAGTTAGTTAGTTAGTTAGTTAGTTAGTTAGTTCAGTACGCTGCGAAGTTCTTAACAATGTTTATATGCAGGGCGTTTCAGCTAACTTGCACCAGGTATACTTATTAACGCAATAGCGGTAAGGAACTCGTTTCGCAGAAATTCCGGTGTCTGCGTCGGTGTCGTTGGTTGTGAGCGAAAAATCGAGAAAGCTGTAAATAAAATAAATAATAAAAATCTTCGGTTCGAGTGAGAATCGAACTCAGGCCTTCTGCGTGGCAAGCAGATGTTCCACCACAGAGCCACGCCATTGCATGAAACTGCTTCGGAAAACACTATATGAATGAATATGAGCGTAGAATCGCGCCAGGCGTCAAAACATGTGAATTGCGCAACGAGGGACACTAAAGGCAAATATGAAGTCGACGTTGATTGTTGAAATAGCGGTCCAGAAACCTCGCAGTGCTACTTTTATGCCAAGGAAGTGCTTACTTTGAAACAAAATCACGTTTTAGTGGTCCGCATCGCGTTAGCGCACTTCAAATCGCCCGCCTGAAATCAGTCTTTCACACGTCACTGCTGCCGTGCCCAACGTTGCCCGCCTTTACTGCGCGGCGGCGTGCACTGGCGGCTCGTACCATTCGGGCATCCGGCAACATCACTTGCATGCGGCATTTTGTCGAACTTTCTGTCAGAGTGACATTCACGAGCGCGCAAAACACACGCGGCAGTACGCGATAGCGAAACTACCACTGAGACGCGACCGCGTGAGCGAAGCAGGGCGCCGAGCGAAGCGCAGTTCGGCGAAAACGGAACCTTTGAACCACGCGCGCCGTTCCCCATGGCAACGCCAAAGAGGTTCTTTTTTCCATGAATCAAACAGAAACGAACAAACAGCATTTTATTACGTCTCTTGATGCACGGAAGGTTCTTTTTTTTTATTGCTGCTAGTTTGATTACTAGTGAATAATTGTAGGCAGACTCTCATACGTCATCGGGATCATTTTGAAAATGTGCCGCTCGTGGCGCTCATCTTGTGATACATTTAGCTTAATTTCTCGCTAAGTAGGGCACTGCTGTTGATAACATTGCCGTTTTAGACGTTGTCATACGTTGAGCTTTCACTCTGACATTAATTGTTATTTGCCTTTAGTGTCCCTTTAAAGGCCCACCCACTACAAAACGCTCAGACATATTTGATCATCAGCAGCGAAAACAGCAACAAAGTGAGCAGCTACGTGGGTTCGCGTGTTGCCTTACGGACGCGTGTGGGCCTTTCGCTGATTCACAAGAGGAAGAATTATGGCGTATACAGTGGGCACTTCGAAACAGCCCTTGCAGTAGGCATTCTAGGATAGTTTGAAACGGTCAATGTTATGCGCACAGATGTTTGTTTGCTTGCGGCACGTTTGAGGCATCCACCGAGAACCGAAGCCAGGCTAGTAAGGCGATGTGCACGAGAAGGCGATGCGCACGGGACCCGATTACGCTATCACGTTCTACTCTTGAAGGTGAAGCTCAAGCATCCTCCGAGTTCCTAAATTCACACACTTTAAGGAAAGGCTGGAAAAAAAGCTAAACAGGGCAGTTAGCATATACGAAATGATCCGAAGTTCCCGAACAAATGCTACAACTTTTCTGGTGAATATGTTTGGTTAGAGTTACTGTTTTAAAGGTTATTTAAGCAGTCTTTGTTGATTTCCCGGGTTGTCGGATTGGCAGTTACCTTAGCATGGATGAAACATTCCGACGTTTCAGAACAAGCGCTACAACTTTTGCATTGAAGATTTTTCGCTTGAGTTACTAATTAAACAAAAAATTAAATAAGCAATCTTTGTTAATTACCCAGCTTGGTGGATTGGAAAAAATAACCTGACGTGCTGCGTACGTCACAGAACAATACTGGGCCAATTCGACACGCTAAGCGAATATGTTTGTTTTTCTAATACCAGGCGCAAGTTAACTGAAACACCTCGTGTTCTTGCTGTGATACCAGAGACGGCAGAATTGGCCAGTGTCAAAACCGAAAGGCCGTGTGCGAAGAATAAACGGCAGGCAGCCTGGCTCGCGCGTATCGACTACAGAACCCGTCTTCGCGATAGCGCTCATTAGTCACGTTTGAAAAGAAGGCAGCGCCTCAACAATGTCTCCTTGAGGTAGCTGGCATAGGGAAAAAAAAGAGAACAGAGGAGGAGAGCCAACTTACAATGGCGCTAATTTGCCTCTGGTAGGAGTCATATAAGATGGTACCTTTCATAAGTCAATTTTTATGTCGTAAAAGTGCACTGAATATATAAACTTAGATGGTGTCTTTGGGGAATAACGCTTTAATGTTGCTGTAGGAATTTTCAGTAAGTGAAGAAATAAATGCAATTATGGGTGGGCGATGGCTGACAATACAGCGAAGTAGTTGCTATATTTTGATCGGGAGGATTTCGCGGTGGTCAGGAAAACAGAAAAAAAATAAAACAATTTAGGACTAGATTAAACAGTAACGCAGTTTACGAGAAGGTCGCATACGCTCAATCTGTATTGCCCGAAACTGCGTTCTGGGTGACTTTCATCGCGGTTCGTTTGGTAGGGTAGTATGCTAAATATACAATTTTTACGTGAGCATAAGTGGCGTACCTTCAGTTCCGATGTAACAGGGGTCTCAAACTCACCTCAACTAGCGGGCCTCAGTCACCAAATTTAGTCTCCCGCAAGGACCGGTAAAGTCAAGGAGATTGAAACGCAGTGAGGGAGTTTGGACCTGGTTTGGACAATATGTCAGCTAATGTTGCCACATGAAAGAAGGCTTTTCCCATATCTGATATACGGGTCATTTCTGAACGGGATTTGGCGTCAGGATTAGAGAAACATCGGTAATGATCTCCAGAATGACTGAAATCTGGACGCCGCTTCTGAAATATAATTTTGTTCCATGGTTGTTTCAACACATGGTGACCTGATGGGGTGAAAAAAAAAATGTTTGAGACCGGCAGTCACGTCTGTGTAGCTCACGATTATTAAGAAAAAAAAAATGGGACGAGGACAGTCATGCGCGGGCCGGGCCTCTAGCGAGAGATCCGCGGGCCGCGTGTTTGAGACTCCTGCTGTATATAAGAACATATATTTTTATTTTTTGCAGAGAGTTCGTAGTGACTCTTTAACACAGGCTCATAGCTATACAGCTTCTGTTGTAGCAGTTCCCGTGACCATATACGTGACGTTAGGTTTGAACTCTATGTCTCTTCTCGTGCCAGACAATCACGACTGGAATCACCTGCGAGCGACTGATTTTGGTGATCAAAGTCACGAAGAGCGACGAGCCGGAGCAGACTGTCCACCGGTACAACCTCCTGGTCGAAAAACTCAACGGAAAGGCGAGTCTGGGATGTTCCCACGGGCTTCTATGGGGAGTCGCTGGTCGAGCTAAGTAAGACGAACGTGCTCCAACTGCTAAACGAGCATTGGCTTCCCGACAAGCTGGAAACAGCTTACAAAGGGACTGGGTTCAACGGTGCATTGTCCTCATTCTTCCAACAGGCACGGGTTATATCTCTAGCAGGAGCGCGCTGCGTGAGCTTGAACTGCAGCGTTATAGCTAATCAAGTGCCGGGTTTCTAGAAATCTGCCCACTGGATAAGCAAATTTCTCTTCTCAGGAGTGCAAGGTTTTGTTTCATGGCGTTGAGATTGTTTGTTAAAACGTCCTCAGTGCAAGGCGAGATTCTCGCGATACGTGTATATTATAAAGATGTACACAAACATGGTGTCATATATAGTGGAAATGCTAAGAAATCGAACAAAAAGACATTGTGACTCACACTAATTGCATACGGCGTTCAGATTTCAAGCATAAGTAACTTCTGTTTGAAAGCTTTGACGGCTATACAGAATGCTGCAGCTGTCGCGAGACATGTAATTAAGAAATAAGAAAACTCTCTACGAGAAACGAGGACGCCACCAAAAATGAACAGTTAGTCTCTAGAAAATTGGAATTCCCTTGCGTTTTAAATTGCCAATGATTTCAAACTAGTTCAACGAAATAATGTTCACCGATCTTCAGGCTGTTCCTTCCCGTCATCTTAGAAGACGAGAAGCTTCGCAGGACACGCCTCTATTAAATGGCTACGCCGCCGTGGTGCTACGTCCAACGCTTTCATTCTTGTTTGTTTGTTCGTCTTTTGCTGCATTGCAAAAAAGAAATAAAAAGTGTCCCTCCAGCTTGACATCTCGAGTGTCAATTAAGGGACAGCATGTCATTTAATGTAATCCGGTGGCAGCTAAAAATGGAAACAAATAAAATGTAACGCGTTTTCACGTGTTCTTTTTGCGTTTATATTGCAGTTGAGGATATGCTGCATTAGCACGGAGCAACTGTTTGTCGTTCGTTTCGTCCAGCGACCTGACGTCAAGGTTTCGCTGCAGTCCTCGGTCGCCGAAAACGTGAGTGCCCGTTTCTGTAGCCTCTGCAGTATGCTTAAAGTAAGCACTGACGCCGTGAAATTTAATTACCCAAATTAAGGTGCTGTCTTTCTTCTTTTACTTCTGTCGCAACATGCGTTGCAGGAGAGTTAACGCCCACGATTAGCCCCTATGTTTATTTCGTTTTTTTTTTTCTAGCTTTCTCCTTCCCCTGCCTCTCTCCTTCGTTTCTCTCTCTCTCTTTCTAGCTTTCGTAGTGCGTAGCTACAAATGGATAATATCACGCGCAAGAGCACGAAAATTTAGCGCTTACTCGCCCCGTCCCTGGCGATACGAAAGAGGAATGTAAAGACGTTTCCTTCGTTAGGCTATATGTCCAGAGAAAGACGCTGTGCCTCTCTAATACCTTGCAGAACGTTGGAAGCTATTGCAGTGCCGCTATTAAGTTCTGCACTAATTCTACACTTGTTCAGCCATGCTAAAGCTTCCTTTTATATTTACGCTGTTTGTCGGATAACTACTATATGCATGTGCTGAGTCCACCTTGTGACCTTCCATTTAGCTTACCATGTCGTTTAACTGGGAGCGTATGTCCCACGCATTTTCGACATGCCGTCTCCGAAACTGTATACAATGATTACTCTTGAATTTTAGCCTAAACGAGCACAATACAATTCCCAGTTGTAGTAGCTTCCACATATAATACGCACATTGGTCGGGATAATACGGCGGTTTATCACGTGGCATAGTTACCCAATGCGGAAACGTCGGTCAACGCCATACGCCGGGATGCGTCGAAAACGCGCTGCATGTGGTTGCCAGTCTGGTGCCTGTACAAACGTACACTAGCATTTGAACGATGCAACAGCGCTAGAACCAGACGAAGACGGCACTGTGTTTGTGTTCTCTCGTCTTCGTCTTGTTCTAGCGCTGCTTCATGTTCAAATTGAGTGGGTACCAACCAGCCCAGTTCAAGACGCTAATACTGTGTGTCGTGTACTGTGAGAAGTAAGTAACATTTAGTATATTTCATGCGAGCAATCTGCTTATCCTGGACCAATCACAGAATATGACTATGGTATGAGAAGTTTGAATCTCTCTTCTCACCATACACGATACCAACCTCATAAACTAAGCGCGGCACGCTGTCTGGAAAACAAAGAACGTGTTACTCTTTTTTTCCCCTTGATTTGCGCAACGCTTGCTCTTCTGCACTCGCGTGCAAAAGTCTCTCGAGAAACCGCAAGAAAAAAAAGAAAAAAAAAAAGACAAGGAACGCGCGAAGAAGTCCACGCAGACGATTACTAAAGAAATTTGCATTTTTTTTTCGTCTCTCCTAAGTCTTCAGCGGGTTTAACGTTTCTGAGTACCTGGTTTTGACGCTGAACATCGCGAACTTCTGCCAGGCTACCACACCGTAGGCCGCGAAGCGGAAAAAAGAAGATTGCGTCGCTTTGCATATTTATAACGCTTTCTCACGGCTGCCAGCTTCCTTCCGCAATTTTCGGCATTCGTTAGTATGCAGCGGCGTCTTATATATAAACGGATCAAGGACTTCATTTTTGTGAGAGCAGCAGATGGCGTACATTTCAATTACTCCAAAGGTTTAAGCTCACAATAATGACTGTGCATAGCGCACAGTATACGTTTACGCGCTAGCACAGAACATACTTTGTGAGCTTGACGATAAGCCACTTTTTCTATCGTATTTTCTTTAAAAATACACACACACACACACACACTTTTGTTATTGTTATTATTCGTCTCGAGGACCGTGTTTCGACAGCTCTAACTTCTTTTTGCTTCGTGCTTATGCTTCGCTTTGTTGCTTCAAAGTCTAGATGGTCGATAATCACGGTCTTAAATTAGCTGCTTGAAGCGAAATCTTTATAAGCTTCCTGGCGGAGCTTTCGCGATCGAAGCCGATTAGCATTTTCTTACGCGTATTCATAGGTTCAAGTCGCAAGCTAAATCCCTGACGGCCTGTCAGGGCATTCGTTATGATTTCAGCAAATTCTACACGCAGGATTTGGCCCTGTCAACAATCTTCACAGCATTTCGTTTTCTTTTTCTTTCTTGTCTGGTCGGAAAATATAATAAAGTGCCGAATCTGTTAATTCGCGTATATTTTCCGTGGAACCGCTCCTCTCTTATGCTTGTCGTGGATAAGACTGTTTTTCTCTCTGGCGCTGACGCTTCATAGAGTACATCCGAGTCTTCTAAATGGAAGGGTCTGCTACGATCATTAAGTTTAAAATATGTTAACCTTAATCCGTATACTAACCAGATGGTATCAGAGTACAATGCTGCCGCCGCAGACACAAACAGCACTAAGGAAAGAGATAAAGCGCCTTGTGTAAGTGAGACGGTTGCTTCATTTCCTTTATTGAACTTGCACATTCTTCCACTTATATTTACTCGATCATAAGATTAAAAGAATTGGGATTGTACACCTGAAGCGCGCGCATAAACTCAGCCAACAGAGGCTCATGTTTCGCTGATGCATTCACTTATATTGTTCATGCAAAATACTCGAAGCTCTAGCAAAACAAATCACAGTTATATTAAATATTAAATTTCAGTACGTTGTTATAATCAGGCACCGAAGTGGGTGGCTGCACAGTGGCGTCCACTCTTAGGGTGAACCACGGGGGTGAACACAGATCAGCGTGGCTGCGCTCCGCGGAGCGCCATTGAAGCCGGCGTGGCCGCGCAACGAAGCTTAGCGGCGCATGCGCATAGGGACCCACGGGTGATACTTTGCGTCGTCTGCTAAGCGCTGGAGGGCGCCGCGCCGTAGGAAGAGCAGCGTGCTCGTGTGCGCCTGCGCCGCTTTGATTCGATGCGCGGCCGCGCCGGATGCAGTAGGCTCGTCCACCTTAGTTTATAACTCACCCCAGCGAATTTCATCATCATCATCATCCTGACTACGCCCACTGCAGGGCAATTGGGTGAGTGAGTGAGAACTTTATTGTGGTCCAAAATTGGCAGAAGCTGAACGCGACTAGAGGTCCCGCTAGCTGCACACTCTAAGAAAAAAAAGAGTATGCGTGACTCTTTTCGGAGAGTTCTGACTTGCCACGTATAGGACTCTCTTTAAATAGTCACGGTGACTCTCTTTGTGGGTCAGGGTCGGCTCGCTCTAGGAGAGTCCCCCGACCCTCTAGGAAGAGTTGAAAGACTCTCATCCGAAGGATCACGTTACCACTTATAGGGAATCAGACGACTCTTGCCGGTAACACTCCTACGGGGGTCAAGTGACCCACACAGAAGCGTCAAGCGACTCCACGAGTATTTTAAGCTACTCATTTGACCCTTGCTGTACTTTTGCGCGACTACAGCTGAAAATAATGGAGTATTCATTTTAAGCATGTCCAATAATACTTGCCGTTCTGCCCAGCGACTGCAAAAAGGGAATAGTTCAGTTTTAGGATTACTTTAATAAAACTCGTCAAAACAACACATATTTTCCAGCAAAGTTATATAGAAAGCGCGAAAAGATGGTATTTTATTTCCAATTAAGAAGTTTGGGTATTCCTCGTCTACATGCTTCTATGAGTATAGCCAACTAAAATGTGTGACTGATGTGCATAGTGTCATATAGTGCAAAATAATATGCAGAAATGGGCATCATGTTTCAATCTTTATTCCTTATGATTAAGAATAAATCAAAAAGTGGTGACGGCTGGAGGTCTCAGACTTGTGGCTTGCTAGGTTATCGCTCCTGTTCAGCGTGAGCACCATGAACGGTATCTGAAAAGCAGAACGTGATATTATAATGAGAAAATGAAATTGCAGTAATGGTTTGCAAAACCTACTAAATACGTGGTTCACATAGACACAATGAAGGAACAAAACAAATTTTCACGTAAAAGGCAGCGGGAACCTCGTCTCGCAATAGGCACTGGCTATACACGAATGAAAGCACTTTTTTTTTCTGAGAAATCGCTTCAAAATTTGGTTTCAGAATAAACACGGTTTTGCGCCGGCTTACCCCGACACCCAAACACTTCCTACGGCAGTCAGGGGCACGCCGTGAGCGGTTACTGACCGCATGTTTTACAAACGTAACCCATACTCAGATAAGCGCATGCGAGTACGAGGGCCCGAACGACACCCAGTGCGTGCGGACGCCGTCTACGTCGAGATCAGACATGTCATGCTAGAATTAGCACACATAACTCCCACAATCACGTACACTCACTTCATTCCGTTATAGCGTCATCGCAGATGTTGGCAAACCACGAAAACAGCAAACAGAAACGAAGGAAAAAAGTGCACGGCGACGGCCGAAACAACGGGCGCCGTCGAAAGTCTAGCATTTTCGCCTTACCGGCGAGGCGTGTCCAACTTGAATGACTACCGCATACGTTCTGGAAGCCACCGTACTATATCTGCACCTCAAGCTACCGTCTTTAAGCCAACATAGTGCGTCTGAGCGTTCTGTACACAGACGTTTTTTTTTTTCTTTTTTTTTTCACGTTCCCACGCGCGGAAGCACGCAGCACACTCAAGGTCGATGGAAATGTTATTATGAAGTAGACTACAGTGCATCTCAAAACGACATCTTGCACCTTCAGTAGTGCAGACACAACGCGCATAACGGTGGCAACTCGTTAACCGACAGCTTTAGTTGGGCATCCGCAACAGCCCCGCGGACACGGGCTGCTGTTGGAAATGGCTGGCAGATAACTTCCGCAGAGCTGCTGCAGACGCCCAGCTAAAGCTGTATAATTAGTGCCTACGAAAGCAGTACACTCACCGTTAACTGGCGCCCGTTGTCCGAATCCGCAGCTCCATGAATATTCCGCCCTGCAAACGTCACTTCGTGCGCGGAGCCGGCGTCAACACCATCGAAAGCGCGCATGAACATGAACTGATGAAACCTGATGAAACTTCAAGACACGCAACCCGCGCAACCAACGCAACGCATTCCACGACTAGACTGAGACGACTGAGAGAGAAGGCAGAAGCGGCGCGTCACCCCGGCGCCAACCCCGTATCCGTTGGCGAGCAACGCAGAGCAACGCGCCACAACGGCGCCAAAGGGCAAGCGCGCGATATGTATGGCGTATACGGCGGCTCTTTCATGACGGAAGCCAATCGAAACGCGCTTCAGGGGCGTCCAGTGACTCCTTCCGAACTGCTAACTCTTTTTCTCTGCCTGTACCTTCCAAAAGGGGTCACATGGACGCCCGAAGAGAGTCACGGTTCCATGACCCTCTTTCGACTCTTTTTTTTTCTTAGAGTGCAGGGCAAAGGCGTCTCCCATGTTTCGTCAGTCCACCCGGTCCTGTGCTTGCTGTGGTCACGTTATCCCCGCAAACCTTTTAATCTCATCTGCCCACCTAACTTTCTGTTCGGCATTAAATACGCAAATCAGCGCTTCTACACGCAACGTCGCTTATATAAAGCAGTACATGGTCAGGCAGTATATAGGCTGATGTGGAGGTTTTGCCTGGGGGTGGGAGGAGGCAAGTTTCAATGTCACCCCCCCCCCCCCCCCTCGCCGGTTGATCTAGTCCGAAAGAAAATGAGCTTCGTAACGGATGCAAAAATGAAAATGAAGCGGTGACCTTCTTATCGCAACGGCCTGCCTTTGGTCCCCGTCTTTCCGGGGGTGCACAGGTGGGAAGTAAACAGTTCTTGGAATGCAATATCAGAGATCCTCGGTTGCCGTTATCGTTGAAGACACGTGTGGAACGACGGGACAGGTCAGACTGAGTAAAGGTGTGGGGCAGACATGGCGCCCCCTTTGATAATCAGGGGAGGGGGGGTGAGTCTGCACCCCCCCCCCCCCGTGTGCACGGCTATGTGCGTAGTATCAGTTCGTGTGAAAGGTAAGAATGAAATGAGTACGGTGGCTGTGGTTAAAAAAGCAGCACGCACTGCCGTGTCGTTGCGACGAGCTCGTAAGTTCTGGTCGCTGTTCAGAGGTTCGCTGCAGACCGCATCGCTGGTTTATCTGCAGAAACCGCACTCGGTTGACCAGCGCGCCCTGGACGACGTCGTGCTGGAGGCGGTGGTGGACGCGCTGTCTTACACCGTGGCCGACATCAGCTGCTCGGGACAGAAGGATTTCCCCAGCTTCAAGCACCGAGCACCTGTCTCGGAGATAATACAGAGCACGCAACTCAGTCAAGTGGTGAGTGTGCCCCTCTTTTAGATGCGAAGTATCTTAAGGCGGAGCTCAATCCGGTGGTGTTCTCAATCCGGCTCCGTTCTTACTGGCCTGCGTCTATCATGTAAAGCGTTCGATTTCTGCGCTTGCAGGATGCTTCATCGCCGCCCCACAAAGTCAAGCACGATCATCGACTCCTTGTGAAGGTCATAAAAGCTTCCAACTTAGGCGCGAACAAAGGTACGTGTCACGTTGCGTATATATTCATATTAGCAATGTGATTTACATTCCTGGGGAACTTCTTTCACTTCATGTACGCACGTGTCGCGCCTCTATCATGCCGCTCTTCGATGAAAAAAAAAAAAAAATTCCGATTTCTCCGGTGCTTACGTAATCAAACACCTTGCCGAATGGGTTAATCTAGCCCAGCAGTTCGAAGCTTTAGCGCTGAAACACAAATGCGCGTGGTACAAATTCTCGGCGTTGCTAAGCGCAGACACCACGCATTTTGGAGACCATGCGGAAACTTCGTGGTGGCGCCGCAAGATGGCGCAGTGTGTTCAGTGGAAATTGCGAGAAAGGAGCCCAGATGCGGTCCAATGAATTAAGCGTTTCGGCGGTGGCGATGCCGTGCGTCGCCAAACTTCAACACCCTACCCTATAATCCTGCCCGTAAAACTGCCTTAAAAATACTTAATTTTATATTTTGTTTACTTGATCGAGCGATTGTAACTGACTTTCTTCGACCATGATAAATAGAGCAGCCGGCTCGTTCGCTTTGCAAATACAGACTGATAAAATATTTAATTTTCTCCCCAATATGCCAGATGGATCGGCTGGCGTATCATTATAATCCAGCCGTATGATTTACAGAGCTTGTTTCTGTCACATGCTGCGTGGTTAGGTCTTGTTATGCCTGATGTCTCTATATAAAAGAACGTAATAATATAACCAGAAAGAAAGAAGATTGTTGATAACGATTTACATTTATCCATATATGGATAAATGTAAATCGGACGTATCAGCAACCGTCTTTCTTCCTGGTTGTCTATCTATGGTAGCAGACGTAAACAAAGAAAATAAATTGGCGTTGAAGTTGTGTTTGCGGCGTTTCCTTGCGTACTGCTATTATGCGAAAGTTTCACTTCGCCCGTTTTGCCATCTCGTGACCTACATTTATTGATGTCTAATTTTGTGCGTCGCACACCAGTGAGCAAGGCATGGTAAGTGTGAGGAGTATTGAGAAAGGCGTAGAACAACGAAAGCATTCCGTGTTTTTGGCTAGAGAATAAATTATTTGGGATACTAACACGAACGTGCAAAAGTTAGAACTAAATTAATAAATGGCGTGACAGTAATTTTTGCGCCGGCGTAACGGTCAGGCTGTTCCACCGCCAAAAACGAATAACCTCTTCGTCATGTGTCGCGCACAGGCTGCAAGGAAGTGTACTGCGTGGTGGAGCTTGACGAGCCCCCGCATCGCTGCACGACTACCGTTGCCAAGGAGACGACGAATCCTTTCTGGGACGAGCATTTCCTTTTGTGAGTTCTGCGCCGTTTCATCCTGGTTGCTCTGCATTTTGCATGCTGCCTCAGTGCTCGCATCATGGAACGAGCTTACGGGCTTGGGCAAACGAGTCCCGACACGAAAAACCGTTTATATTGTTTTTGTTTTTGAGCAAATACAGAAAAGGGAAGAGAGAATAAAACTAAACAAGGAGTATTAACGACTTCATGCTGGGATATTAAAAGAGAAGAAGAAATACGCCAGAATTGTTATCAAACTTTCTTTTATTTGGGCAAGCAGTCATAGAAATTGCAACTTTTGAATTGCCCGCCAACGCAATATAATGACCGGTAGAGGATTATTTATGTTTTAAAAAGAAAAAGGTATTGCACCTCAATCGGCCTGTTTCTACGTTTTGAATAGGGGCGGCCGCCGCCATAATCACCTGAGGGAGAGGGGGGCAAAGTTTGCCCCATACTTTTATTCAGTCGGACCTGTCCCGTCATTGCTTAATGAGCAAGTTTATGGCCACGCAGGTTTTGACAATAATGGCGGTCGAAGGCCCCTGATGTTGCATTCCGAGCACTGTTTACTTCCATCTTTACTCTCGGAAAGCCAGGGACCAAAGGCAGGCCGTTGCGAGAAGCACGTCATCACTTCATTTTCACATTTTTCATTCATTGTGAAAGATGTTCTCTTTTGGGCAATACAAACTTTGCGCACACCTATGCTTGTGCTGAACTGGGACGTTCACGTGACAGTGTTGCGTGTGCAACGTCGGTATTTACCGGGAAATTGCGGTTGACCGTTTTGTTACGTAAGCCTCTAATGTTCGGCGCGTTTCATAATATTGTTCTTCCTGTACTCGCACTTAACGGGGACAAGCTTCGTAAACAAAACGACCTTCTATTTTGTATCCTCACGGTAAATGTCAAGGCCTTGATGAAACGCATGTTTACGATCTTTCTTTCAGCACCCTCGACCAGAATTCAGCTGAAGTCCTGTTCGAGATATACGACAAGAGCAAGCCTCAAGGAGGTACGTGCAACAAGCACCGGCCTTGTACTCTTGCCATATTTTTTGCTCCCTTTTGTGCCGCCATGCCAGGGGCGTAGCCAGAAATTTTTTTCGTGGGGGGAGGGTCAGCCATACTTTATGTATGTTCGTGTGTGCGTTTGTATGTGTGCGTGTATATCAATAACGTATGCTGTCGGGCTAGTTGGTGCATAGCTGGTTAGAAAATCGTTGGCGCAAACCAAGAACAAGGACGTAGAAGTAACACGGACAAGCGCACACGGACAAGTGCGTGTATATATACGCAAGCAAAATTAAAAAAAAATTTTTTTTTGGGGGGGGGGGAGGTTCAAACCCCCCTCCCCCCTCGCTACGCCCCTGCGCCATGCGCTTCCCGCACGTTCTTTACGTCACTTATTACCCCATCATGGAACTTGGGGTCCTGACTATTCAGTTTTGTGCGTTAATGTTGGACATGCTTGCTTACAGTAGAGCATTTTTATGAGATGCGGCAAGGTAACCTAAAAGGTAATAAAACCTTCACAGGGTCCATTATGCATTCGCCTGTGTGGCTATTTTTCTATGCAATTTGTATCGACGTCCAACGTTCACTAATTAACTTTCACAAATGACTCGCTATTCACTTAATTTGGTTTGATTATGATCATATATATGCACAGTCGTGCTTTCGCTCGCTTTTGCATTCGCTCCCCTTGACGTCAGTAGGCTGAGTCACGCGAACGCCTCTCTTTTTATACTCTCCAAGCGGCCGGCGCTGCTCCGCGTCTGCTGCTAATTGTTGGTTGGTTGGTTGGTTGGTTGGTTGGTTCCTAGAAGAATGGCTCAACCCACCACGGGGAATCTGCCATGAATCTGCGGCAGTTATCTGTGGGGATAGAAAGAAAAAAAATAGAAAACGCGAAAAAGATTATTTATTAAGCGAAAAGGAGTTACATGATAGAATTGAATATATAAATAAACATAGATAAGAGAAATAAATAAATAAAGTAATAATAATAAATATATGCTTATATATTAACATATGGCGTTCTCTTCGATTCCTTTATATAATTAAATACGGCATCATATATGCATGCCCCTGTTGCAGTGACTGCTGCGCCAGAAAATCATCTTGCGATCGTCTTCTTTATCGCATATCGGTTTCATGCTTTCGCAAAGGCTTAGTGAGTCACGTGAACGCCGTTTTCTTAAATATATATATTTTAAATCACGCGTACGCCGCAGAGATGAAACTCACTACTCTTACGCCTCGAATCACAAGGCCGCGTTTCATAAGGACGCTGCCGCTGCAGCGAGCGAATCGACATTCGTGCTGCATATGGCTAACTTTTCGATGAGAAGACAATGCGTACAAATGTATGACCCGTCTGCTGACCCCTGTAAATATACGGCGCGTGCGACCGCGCGGGACCATGTCTGGCCGGTCAAAAAAAGCAGACCCTGCCGTTAGAGTCACTTGAAAAATTTCAGAGTATCGCATCTGTTTTCCACGCGCCGCCGCCGACGCGATTGGCTAACTCGCATCACGTGACATCTCGCCGCCATATCCCTTCCAAGCGCTTTGGGTGCAGGCGCGTTGAACGCAGAGCGTGACCGGACATTTAGCAGTACGACGGTTCCTAGAAGTACCTCATCGCTTTCTTTAAACGCTTCATGCAGATGCCAGAGAGTAGCTCACCAGCAGCACAACGTTGCTGGTGAGCTACTCTGTGAATCTCGTTTATTTTTATATTCCGTGTGGGAAAAATTAACGCCAAAGAGCGTCGTTCTACGTGGCTGCATAGTTGGCTGGAAACTTTGCTGGAAAAGCTCTCATGCGACAGGATACTTCACCTTTTCTGTTCGCCATGTTCAGCAATATTGAAAACTACATACGTTTCTATTTGCTGGGTTGTTTATATCTCGATCTGTTGAACAGATTGTGCGTGTATTTCAAGGTGTCACGCACGAGAGCGAAATCGAAGATTTATTAAAGTACTGGTATACCTTGAAGGCAATTGTGGCATGATCATTCGCCATTGCGCAAAACAGAAGCGTGGAACTCTGTTGATAAACATGGTATAAGGCAATGCTATTAGGCACATTTAAAAGACTTTTTTGCAAAAAAATCTTGCTAATGCTGCA